>NC_084903.1:9756987-10056987 GCF_949316345.1 Pungitius pungitius
GGGATGGATGCGATACAGCAACCTTTTGGAAATAAGCAAAAGAAGGGGGACTGCACACAGCACAAGGGACATAAAGAGACATGAAGAACAAAACAAGAAAACTTACCCAAACAAACGGCTGCAAGCCAAATAGTCCGCCGTGATCAAGCGTTAACTGTTACAAGCCACGCAGTCAGTGGCAGCAGGGTTCATCCCGTTTCCTTCCTGTGTGGAAGCTGTGTAGGAGGGGAAGCGACCAGCCTCCGCTGCACGCGGAAAAGCTTCAGTGCGGCGCAGTGAAGAAGAAAAAAAAAGTGCTCCAGGAAAGTATGACTGTAATGTCAATGAGCCGAAGTCCTCTCCGCTGCGCGATTAGGATGCCACGGCTCGCCCTCGGTCTGCACTGAGTCACCCTTCTTCGGGGACAGGAAAACTGAAGTCAATGGAAAAAGAAAAGAAGAAAAAAAATTCCAGATGTGCAGAAAGGTAGATCCAGGTTTCCTACGCCCGCCCGAGACACCTCTGACTGACTGGCTCCCGTGGTGTCATTGTTTTGTCCTTGTGCGCCGTCCCCGTCAAAGTCCTCACAGAGAGCGACAGCTGCCGAGGAGGTGCTCAGCTACAGACCCGCATTCAGGCACGAGTCTGCTGTAGCTGTCGGTGGGGTGGCTGCTGGTGGTGGTGGGGCGTTAGGGAAGGGGGGGGGGAGTGGGAGTGGGGGTGGGTTGATTTTTCCTTCTATATATATATATATATATATATATATATATATATATATATATATATATATATATATATATACGCACAGTGGTTCTTCAGTATTCCCCGCACGTAGCACAGCCCTAAGCGCGCAGAACGCTTCCTCTCACTGACTGAAGTCCGGACCCCGCATGGTGCATTAAGCGTTGTCGCTGCTCCTCTGGCAGCCAATCAGTTTGAAGAGGTGGGATGAGGGGGAGGGATTTGGACGCCGCTTCGGGGACCGGCTGCCGATGATTGGTGGCTCGCAGTTCACCGGTGGTGCCGCTGTGTTTTTTTTCAAATATCACACTTCACTGTTGTTTACAATAAAGCGGAAAACGTGCGTTGGGCGGCTTCTGTCGGAGACCTGAAAGGGTTTGTGCTGGACAGCTTTTGAAAACGTCGGTTGGGTCGTTAAAACCCGACACGGACACGCAGGTTTGAATTAAACGGAAATGAACTCATACCGTTTATTCTGGGCTTGGTTCAAATGTATTAACAATGAGTCCCTGTGCCGTTGCCAGCGTACGTTTTCTTTGACCAGCATGAAGGACAAATCACGTACCTAAGAAATTGTAACGGCCGTTTTTGAAAACCAGACAGTGAACAAAGTATAAATGCTAAGAAGAAGAAAAATAATCATTATGTACACAGGCAAACACACTGAACGGATTGCCGGTGCATCAATAAATCATAACTCATCCTATAAGATGAAAGCCGTGGGGACTTTTATGTGTCTTTTGACTGAATTGTTGTCGGAGAGTTTGACATAGTTTAACGATGCCCTTCATTTTGGTATTGCGATTTCCACACGCCAGCTTTGTTTAGTATAATTGTGTAGTCTATCCATGTATAAATATTGTTCCAAACCTCTTTGACCTTCCCTCTGACCTTTATCTCTGACAGCGAGGAAAGAAACGAGTGTCAGAACCACGCGCTAGTCGGGAAGCGACAAAGGCTCATTATTAAACAGCGGGTTTGATGTACCAGTGTCAAGATGATGATAACTGATGACGGTAAATGTCACATCACTGTCTCTTATCAGCATACGGCGTACGCGTGTGTGTCTGTGTGTTGACTTGTGTACGTGTGTGTTTATTCAAATATTGTATTCAGTAAGTATACCTTTCTATGAAGTCTTCAGGTCATATAGGTGTTGCAAGAATAAGAAAGCCACAGACAAAATGCTTAGTAGCAATGGCCCAGAAGTTCAAAGGAATTCATGATTATGTGTAAAAAATGATTATATTTGCTCTTGAATGAAGGTAAAATATCTACTTATCCTTAATTCCAAATTTTTTCCAGTACATTTTAACGTTTTCCCCAAACAACACGTTTGCTCCTTTTCCTCTGCATTTCCAAAATGATACACAGCGAGCTTAAACAATGCCTGGAAAACCACCAGCCATGATGAAATGTCACCAGCGCTGCTAGAGATAAACCCAGCCATTAGCAGCTTTCTTCATTAGCCCAATTAAAAGGCCCTCAGGAAATGCACTGACAGAAAGCGTATTTGGAAGAGGTTGCTGGTGAACAGTTGCATTAAAACCCAATTTCGTAAATTAAATTTCAATGTAATGGCAATGGCCTTTCTTCAGGTAGTAATAAGAGAAAGACGGCCTCTTCCTGCCTACGCCATTTAACCCATTTTAGATTTCTCCTTTTCTCCCTTTTTCACTTTCACTCTGATTTCACTTCTTCCCTCGAGCAATAAAAATGTGTAACACTGTTAGAAGAAATTTAAGCCGTGAAGATGGACCAGGTGGAGTCAGTGTGAGCTTTTTCCTCTGCTCGAAAAAAAAAAATCTGTTTTGACTTTTTACACATGGAGAGTTTTATTCCGGCAGCAAACTGTCGCTTTCCTTCAGAGACAGTTTTTAACTGCCTGCTCGCCTCCCACATACATTTTTCCATGTTACCGTTTTAATCTCTACCTCTTCTGTACACTGTTAAACTTGCTGTTTTGGGTGGAGGGAGAGGGGGGGGGGTATAGCATGTTATTGTATGCCTCACTTGGCTGTGGTTCAGCAGTAGGGAAAACACAGTTTGAGTTACTCTTTTTCTTTGTCTATAATGGTATGAAAGCTCATTACATAGGCCCTTGGTACTGTGCATTAGTTAGAGCATTACGGTAAAATGCCATGTGACTGCATTCAGCTGTTAATGTAAATGCTCTTTCCAACAGGTGACCTGCAGATTGCCACGCTTTTTGACACATTTGACCTTCACAAGATAATCTTTGAGTGTCCAAAAGAGATGGCTCAAGGTGTAGTCCCTTCCTATTCCATGCCAAACAATAAAGATCAACTAAATAGCAAAAACAGAAAAATGACAAAATTTCGCTCCTATACTCTTTTCCCAAAGTAAAGGTTTCAGTGTGCTTCAAATGAACTTATCATGCACATAGTTTTGTCCACATCCATCTGAAGACCACACATCGGTGACATCTCTGTCCGTCTTCCATCACACATTATTATTATAAAATGTATATAAGTATTATATTATATGCAAACATGCAGTGGAATAATGAAAAATGTGAGCATGAGAAAACAGCCCTTTGTTTGAGACACTAAATCTTTATGAACGTTATTTAAACCTCAGTAACACTAAATAAAAATGGTCATTCCTGTTCATAAAATCGAAGTAGTGTCTGAAACCACCAAGTCAAGAGGATGGTTGCAAAGTCAATTCAGATGTAGATGCATCGATCCATTCAGATGAACCGCCAAGGCTGGTTTAACCCACTTCATTGTGTTGGTCTAAAAAGGTACAATAGAGGTAAGTACCGACGAGCCCAGTCACGGTGTACAGTTTGAGAAATGGGAATCTATTTTTATGTTCACTATGCACGCTCCCTCGCTTTCTCTCCTTCCAGCTCTGTCGCTGTCTTTGCTTCTGAATTCCCTGACCCGGCTTAGCAGTGTCAGCGAGCCTCAGGACACAAACAATGGTGTATTCAAAGTAAATGTTACGCTGCATGTACTGGGATTGGGTCCGTGTCTGCACACTTTGTGTCCTTTTAACCGTGTCTATATGTTGATTTCGGATTTATCTTTACACCGACAGCCGCTAATGAATGCTTCTTTAGCGGTAGCCTGTGGGGCAGGATGAATGGGTTTAATGGTCGAGCACAACCCAGATATGTTGATGTGCCTGTTTGCATGTTCCAAGAAATACTGTAGTTCCTGATCAATGCTGTCTGTGTAACTGATTCTGCCTCACTGTTGGGCTGCGCGCTGCGATGGAAATTAGCAGGTGGAGGGTCTGCTTTGCAGCAAAAGTAAAACCCGTTATCAAGCGGCGTGTCTTTTCACAAGCAAATTGCTGGACAACTTGTACTTTTGCAGTGAGGGCTTAAATTAGGTTGTGGAATGACATTATTCTTCCTGGAAAGATCATATGTGTATTTCTTGTATTCACTCTTAAGCTCCCTTTGTTCTAGGTAGGCTTCTAAATGTTCGCCTGACATCAAATTAATACACAAAAACAGATTACCCAATTTCTAAAGAACCTTTCAGATCGCTTCAGTCTGAAAGACTCAGACACATTAAAAGTGCTGCATGTTTGTCTCTCGAGTTTTCAGCCTCATATGATGCAGGGAGTTAAAAAAATAATAATACTCTGATAAAACAGTCTCCTGTAGAGGAAATCAAGATGGGCAGTCATTGGCTTAAGTGACAACCACTTACATCTTCTGCCACAGTGTTTTTGTTTGTGCTTCGTTGTATTGGAGACATTAATTAAAGGAACAACAAACCAGGGTATTTGTTAGACGGCATGAAAGGTGTACCAAAGTGACAGAAGGCCTAGTGAGAAAGTTAATAACCAGGCAACGGCTTTTTATCAAGACTTATTAACAGGGCATGACTCAATTTTTGCTCCAGGCTTAGGATTGAAATACCACTCAGTTTAATAAAGGTACATTTTGTCTTTTAGAAATTTTGTCTTGCAAATCAATGAATCGACTTCCCAGAGAATTACACTAAGGATAATAGCGCTAATAACAGGTTTGATTCAAGCCCTTGCACTCAAGCGCCATTAAACAAAAGCGCCTCACAACTAGTAACGTGTGAAAAACTCGGGTGTCTTAGAAGGGTGATACTTTCTTTAAGTGCAATATTCCTTTTCACGCCAGAATCCATTGTTGCCGATGTAGACAAACGGAAGTCACGCCATTAAAAAGAAACAAGTCCAACGCCGTCACAGTGCACAAGCGTTCCTAAGCGCTTATTTTTCCGGCTGTGTAAGGCTGCACAGAGGACTACTCGTTTGAGACAGCATTGTAAGGTAACGCTTCAAAAGCATCACCTATATCAGAACCGTCTTTGTATTGAAAGGATAACAAAGAGCTGTCCTGTCGGCTTTTATTGGTGATAGATTTTTTTCTCCTGACTTGCTTTGGCAGTGGTTTGATTGACAGATGGTTCCTCCAATCGCCTGCTGGGTATTTTTTTCTTTCAAGTGCCTGCCCTTTTCTAAACAGTTTTTCCAAACACCGTCTCGGAGGGTTCTGCGCAACAATCCATCTGGCGGGTCAAGTCACAGAGTGACCTGTGGGAGCCTGTGGGAAGAACTGTTCTTTGTTTGGTCGGTTTGCCGTACTGTGCTTTGGAGCGCCGGCCAGAATGGAGAAGCTGAAACAGGTTGTGTCCAGCGTGGCATGGTTCTGTTTCCTGGAGATTGAGGTGTGTGCCGTGAGTCCAGGATAGAGGGCAGGGTGGCACCAATGATTCCCTTTGTTGTTCTTATCCTGGCAGATCCAAAGCGCGCAGTGATGTTTCTGTGCGCAGGATGTTGAGAAGTTCCAGGTGTTCAACAGACTGGTGTCCTCAGGTAAAGTTGTTGGTGTAGATGGAGAAGATCAGTGGGGAGGGCACACCTCCCTAAGAGGCACCGGGATATGATCTCCCCCAGCCTCATCTGCTCTTACTGACATCACCATTTTCATACAGGGACGTCAAAAAATGTTTAGACTGACGCAATAAATCTTTTGAGAGTAAAACTGTGCTGGGTATTTTGGATCATCGGCTATTTTTTTTCCCAGAATTATATTTGTGTATTTTTCTCTGCTTCTGCGAATGTGCCGTGAAAAAAGGAGAGAAAAGGCTTTATGTGACCGTGAAAGCACTGAATGGTAGGATGAATAATTAATACAAAAAAGTTGAAATTATATTAAATAAAATCCAGCAATGACACGCACAGTCTCGCAGAAACCAACTACCTTATTCCTCACCATGCAGACAATGAGTGGAAATCCTTTTTGCAGTCTGGATCCTACCATCTACTCTGTTAAACATGGGGGTGAGCGCCACAAAGGCAGGCTTTGAAGGAATAATAAAATCATAACGTTCAGGGTATACAGCAAAGGTCACCACAAGGAGAACAAAAACCCACAAATGAGGTCGTGTGCTTTTCTGCTCCGAGTTCATTTTTGTATTTCAAGTTGAGGCAGTCGTTGCCCTCCTGCAAACACGCGAGGTGCAAAAAGCTTTAGAAAGCACATGAGCTGTGTGCATTTCTCTTCTTGAAAAAAATGCAGCTGCTCTGCCTGCTCAGGACCTTACTCTTACCTCATGCCTCGTTAGGCTACAGTGATGCAGGGCGATCTGTAATTTCACTCCAATATCAACACAAAATACACCAAAACAATAGACTAAAATGATTGATAGAGCACCTCAGTAAACCTGCTCCTGCTGATGATATTTGCCTTGTGAAAAGAGAAGTCATTTGTCTTTTTACATAATGAGGTGCAACACAAAGTTATCTCAAGCGAACCAAAGCCCCAAATATAAACAATACATTATTAACTAGACTCTTGCGGGGAGATGCTTAGATATTTTTTTACATTTTGGGACATGTCCCTTGATAATTTCTTCACTGTATGAACACGTCAAAATGTGTTATTTTTTCCACCTAATCCATTCAGTTATACCCTAAAAGGTACAAAGACGAACATGGACTTCATTACATTAAAATAGGCCAAAGTGATTTTCTACAGAGACAGAATCATATGGGTCAATGCATTATTTCCGGAAATTCAGAAGGAACAAGTGTTGCAGGATTGTTAAAAATTACCGACCAATTTATATAGGTGACCTAGTAGAGTGTCTATATTTGTCTTGAATTGCGCGTACTGTATGCACAGGGTGGATTCGTTCCTCACTCCTTCTTTTTCACATCTCATCTCACTTTATTTCCGACATGATCGTCTTTGCTGTGTGTCTCTACGCGGCTGCCTGTATGTGTTAGCTGCTCGTGACCGTCGAGGCTGCTACAATTCCACTTTGAATTTGCCTTTTAAAAGCCTTTCACTCGTGTCACGTTGCCACATAATATCTCAAGGTCAAAATGTAGAGAGTTGGTTATATTGACTCTCATCAAGTCTGATATCAAACAAATAGGCTTAATAATAGTCCCTAAATGAACTTTTGATTTGATTTTTTTTTTCTTCAACTCAACAACACTTCTGAGAAGCGTCATTTTGATTCCAACTGACTGGGGATAAGAAAACAGGACTTGAGATTTCCCCTTTGGTGTTTGGCTTGACTTAGACTCAACTAGGCCAGCTCTGTGTGTCTTGTCTAAGGCGATTTTGACTTTCGGGATGGTCACAGTCTCACCCTCTGCAGCTAAGACTCCCTGTCTCTTCGTCTTTATCTCTCTCTCCCAGACGCTATCATCTTCTTTCTCTCTGCGCACGCTACAAACCACTCCTCATTCCATCCCGCTCCTTCCCTCTCGATGCCCTCTGTCTCAGTCACCCTGTAGTGAACAGGTGTATCTGTCTCTCTCCTGATGAGTTTATTACTCCAAAGTGTCTCTATAGTCCCCGTGGACCCCCCGCCTCCTAATACGCTTAGCTCTCACAGCTTATGTCAGGAGGAGTGGGTGGTCTGATAACGCTCCACTTGATCCAGCGATCCACATCAGGGTCCATCTGGTCCACAGTCACTTTGGTCAGCTCGTGTGTCCGGGAGTAGACACACACCCAAGCAGAGTAACCTTCACCCACCCGTGGAAGGTGATGGGAGTGACACTGCGCTGTGGTAACACGTTGACCAGCCTCCTTCATTGAACAGGTATGGAGATTAATGCAGAGCGATTCAGCTTGGTTACTTGAACAAATCCAACTGCCCAGCTCCCAAGAGGAATCAGGACTTCAATTATTTATACAGTATATAAGGGGCAGAAAGTTCAGTTCACGCTTAGGAAGCACATACCATTATATATTAGGTTGAAGTGAGTAAAGCTTTGATACCTCAGATATTAGAGCTGCTAATACCATCTCTACAAGGTCCAAATCACTACAGACTGATTTGTTCTCCCCGTTTAAATTCATATTCTACATTTATTTGCACACAGTAGTTATTTAAATCCACAGCCAATATGGTGCAACATAACAAATGTATTTTGAGTCATGTGGGGCCACTCGATGAAGATAACTCCAATATGTCCTTTTAGCAACGTTAGCGCTGGTCTGGGGTCGGGGGAAAAACTGGTCTCCCTGGCTGGTATAGTATTTCGCTATGTTTACTAAACACAGCTGGTGAGAGCGACAACAGCAAACGGAATCAAGGAAAGTTTCGAGCCTGTAAACCTGCCGTTGTGTCAAAAGACGCCGACATTTTCCAAAGAGCTGAGAGGAACTTTGATAATGAGTTGTGGGTTCACCTGTACAGGCATTCACATTACCCATCACTTCGGCCATTCTTTAAAACAAAAATGATAATATCAGCTCAAAGTAATACATTATATTTATAATAAATTCACAGCATCATGACAATACAAGTAATGGAAAAAGAGGTGACGTAGATGGAACCAATAAGAAAGTATGATATGGCACAGGACACACTAGATGCAATTACAATGTCTCAAGGTTCTCAATGTGGTTTCCCCGGCACAGTATCTTCTTTTCATTCATCATTTTTTGTCCATCCAATGTGTCTTATTCGCATTGCAGTGTTTCACAGTAAAGTATGTAAATAACCTCAAACTAGCCAATGTTCTGAGCAGTCTGTGGTGCTCTGATCCCTGGCAGCACAGGATAAAGAGCAGGTAAATGTAGACGCAGGAATGATGGCTCCCTCAATCTGCCTCGTTCGCTGGCTCTTTCTCTCTCTCACTTTGGTATTTTTGTCCCCCCTCTTTTACCTGCAAATACCTCAACCCCTAACTCAGTCCGTACTTCCCACCAGGAGATATCAAAGGGTTTGAAAGCAAGACAAAGACTCCACCCTATTCCCCGTAGAGCGCTGCGGTGCCTGCGCTTAGATGTGCATTGTTCTGAAGTGAGAGTGCAGCACCTGCCTTCCTCAGAGCGGCTGCGAGGCTCTGTGGAGTCAAAGTGGCCTTGAAGTATGCATATGGATGTATTCATCATCAGTAGATGTACACAACAGCAAGAGACAACCTGCTGTTGTCTCCTGCTGACAACCTTCTGACTCTATGAGGTGCCTACAGGTGTTATTCAAAAACCAGGTTCTACGTGCAAAATAACACAGGCTGTGGCACATCCAGTGCTTTACCTACAAGCATCGGTGTAATATACATGTGTAATTTGTTGGAGAAGAAGTTGCTTTCCATAGTTTACATACAGTGATATGTTAGATTCAATTCGCAGTGATTCCATTATCCATCTTCTTTTTTTTCTTTTTTTTTTTATTCCCAAATGCAAAGAAAATATATTCTCTTTCTTAAAACATACTTTAATGTCTGGTTGTCCATAGCAATCAGAGACACTTTTTTGTTGGTTATAGGGGATTTACCAGGCTTATGCTCAGCCGATCCGTTGAAAGACCATCTTCTTTTTTATACTGAATTCCTAAAACAACATCCATCTGCTCATAAAAAATGGAGTTGGAAAATCATTAGCACCATCTAGTGGTGAGTTAAGAAGAGCCTTTCTGTACCATAATGTGATCTCACATGTTCATTTTGGCATGAGTAAACTCGACTAAAATTTTCATTAGCAAAATGTTTTTTTAGCTTGAAAAAATGTTGAGTTTGCATGATATGTTTCACATGAATCTACAGTACGTGTAAGAATGTTGCAATTAGTTCAATATTATTCTTAATGTACCTAACTACCTGCCTACCGATCCACCCACCTTCTATCCATTCATCCACCCATCTATCCATCTATCTATGTATCCTTCTGACTATATGAATTTTCTGGGAAATGCAGTGAATTATACTGAAACGCAGCCGTCGTGTCTTGCGGATCAAGTGCTCCGATTTCTGAAGTCTCAAACCAGAGCTAATTAGGAGATAATAAAGAACTATGAATGTCAAGTAAATTATGAATTTGATATTCATGTATTATTTATATATCTTTACCCGTTTTAAGGTGGGAGTGATTCATGTTTTGTATAATCGCCCATTTGCCGGAGCTTCTGCAGACTGGCCCCTTGCTCATGAAAGTCATGATCACATCTCCAAATGTTCTAAATCAAAGACGTCAATGCACCGAAGCAGCCTCTCTGTGCACTTCTCCGCCACAGTATTCACACCATGTGATTTGGAGGGATTTCCTGATATGAGAGGGCCAGTTTATTTTTAGAGAGTCAAGAAAAGTCACATTATTATTGTCTTTGGCTATACTTTTGTTGTTTATATGTGAGAGCCGAAGCTGAAGACTCAAGTCCAGGGAATGTAACTATTGCTTCAACGTGAGCTCAGTGTTAAACCCCAGTCTCTGTTTTTGGCCTTGTAGCATCCACATTCATTTATAATGTGAACCTATTAATCAATGTAGAAGACTCCACAAATGAAGTTAAATACATCTTGAATGGGGACACATGGGGACACAAAAACAGCCAAAGGACATCATTCAAAATAAAAATTGAGCAAGCAAACGTGCGTGTTTGAATTATGTTGGAAGTTAACTGGTTTTTTGCTAAATGTACGTTATCATTCCTAACATTTTCACTAACCGATAACCAATATGTAGAATAGTTCAGTTGTCCACCAGGCCAAAGTTCCCTTTGGTTGAGGTCAAAGTGGAAAGCTGCTTTAGCGGACTAGTCAACTGACTGACCAGCTCATGATCTCTCTACTAACCTCTCCTGCTGCTGTGAGGGAAGTCCTTCTTAAAAAGACCAAGATTAACTGTGTTATATGGCACATGGGAAAAGTAGAACAATAACAAAATGAAACCAACGGGTTATCGTTCAGGGGAGAATGTAAATGATGTAGAGAATCATAAATACGAAATGGTTGAGAATGTAATTCATAGGGAACTGGGTTGGGGTCGATGCTATTCAAGAGGAATGTTTGGGTGATAACAGTATCAAACATAATAGTCATTTTAGCACAAAGTATGGGCTCATCAATAATCAAATGTCACTGCATCTTCTAGTTTGCTGTAGATCTGTCCTTTTTGGTCCGTCCCCTTTTACCCAGTGTTCCGATTCCTGTAGCAAAGGCCATGCTTGAGCCATAAGTAAACATAGTAATTGACTGACACAGTGTGTAATTGTATTCTTCTTGTACGTCACAAGGAAGAAGGAGGCATGAATTCACAACATGATATCTGTTGGGGTCTCATAATGGACACATGTGGTCGCAGTAGGGGACGGAAAGAAAGAGAGGGGGCGAGAGAAACAAAGGGAGGGAGAGAAAGAAACATGTGGACGAAAACTCTAGATATAACCCGCTATCGTCTATTCTTCGTTCACTTTTCCTGTGAGCGCTGTGGAAAACATCATGGTATCAAGCAAAGATTCATGTGGCGGTAGCAGAAGACAACTGTTGCGAATCAGACCATAAAATCAATAAAAACCTTTGAACGCACAAAACGAAACTGACAAAAACTAACCTCAAGAGACAAACTAAATTGGAATACTATATGAATATGTGGAATCGTCTTGATGTTCAAACTGAATGTCTGTCGTGGTCTTGACTGCCTATTGTACAGTGGCAAAATGAGACACAAAAGAGTAAGATAATACAATCTCACTCCTGTCTGTCATGTTCTCTTTTGGAAAAAAAAAAGTTTAACGAACCCCCTTGGACTGTTCACAATGCCTAGCCCCTTTAAATGTAGATTGTTCTCTGTGCTTCGGTCCTTTCGTATGGTCTGCTATGCAGACAGTTCCTTAGCAACGGAAAATACACATTATCCCTCGATAGCAACATCCCCCCAAACCCTCCCACCCCCGGTCCTCACAAAAACATGAGCATGCACCTCTTAAGCGTCTCCGTTTCCCCAGGTCCTCTGAAAGAGACAGAAAATGAGTCTCTTCTTTGATGTCGAGGTCTAATGCAGGCAGGCAGTGAACACTGTACACCACCGTGGTAATGGGGGAACAATGCCCAAGGAGGTGAGCGGGTGTGACCCTTGACTTATCAATCCTTCTTTGCTTCTCTTATTAAGACTACCACCTACAACCACTAGCACTTCTCATTAAAGGGCTCTTCCCATTAGAGTGAGTCAGAACCTCAGAGGCTACAAGGCTCAGGTTATTTCTCATTTGTGCTGCCATCCATAATGTCTTCTACTTTCCTGTATTCTGATTATTATACCTGGAGAAAGACGAGATTTTGACTACAGAAACCACACCACGGGGGGGAGGAGGTTTATTTTTCTTATTTCTTATTTCAACAAGTATTGAACTAAATACAAGTTAATCACAGGTGTTCAGAGATGAATGATGAGAGTTGTAATTTAATCTTTTCAAACCTTTTTGTAGTTTGGATATTTTGCTTTGCTGGGTATAATTTTACAACTTCATTGCAACGTTTGATGAACGGCCCCTGGCCCAGTCTTGCCACCCCTGTGAAACCAAGAATCGAGACAAGCACTTGTTTTGGGAAGATAGAGCATTCAAACCATGATTTGCCATTTTCCAATCGTTAGTCCTTTGTGCAAAAGCTTTAGCCGGTTTTAACTCTTTTTCATTCTCTGAATATCTGAAATCTAATATTTTCTCACGATGAACAAGGCATTAGCATGTTAGTGTAGCCGATGAAACAACAGAATAATGTCAGCTGGTTTAGGAATTTAGTGTGGAGATACTTTTCTGCCGGTGCAGTGAAGAATATATTACCCTCATTTGTAGGAAAGGTATATTAAAGATAATAAACCAGTATTAGTGTTGAGTGTATTGCTCAACAAACCAAATCAATCAATATTATCAATATTATCAACCGATCAATATTAATTGGTATTGTTAAACTTACTCTCATTGTGAATATGAAATAAATGACAATATATGTCATGTATTATTCAACCCATTTTCAAAATGAGTGGTTTTCTGCTATGGAATTCATTTTTGGATTTAGGCCCATTAAGGATTTCACTGTAGGTTTTATGTTCACTGTGAGTAATTCTGAGCAGGTCCACAAAAGAAGACAATTAACTCACAACCACTTCCCGTCCATACTTATGGGTTCAATACAAGTGCAAACTCAATACACTAATCTAAAGTGAATGGGTGTATATGACAGGGATGAAAACAAGAGCGCAGGGGATGTGGGGACCTCGGCTGATTTATAGCTTCTCTCCCCTCAATGAGAGGCCAGGTGTTTGGATGGCAGTAATCCTTGTCTCTCTATCAGCTGAAAACAGAGGAGCTCTGCTGCAACTAAGGCCCCTTAGCCAACCTAGGTCTCTGTTGGATTACTTGAGCTTTTCAAAAGAATTACTGGTGTTACTCAGTTTTGCACCCATATTGGTTCGGGATTGTTTTCTTGTACTCGTGAGGATTTCTTCTGAAGTTGTTATTGTCTAACCCTCAACTGAAACTGACTTGCTCCACAGAATCCAATGTTTTCTAGGTTTAGACTGACACATTACATACTGAAATACTCTCAAGAGGGAATATAATATCAATGTCAATAGAGGATTTCTATATAATTTATCCATCATTTGGACAACATTGCAACGCCTGGAAAGCCTGTGAGGACATTGTTTTACGGGAACGGACCTCAGACAAGGAATCAAAAACGCTTAAGACAAAATATAAAGATTCAAGATGTTATTAATTTGCGCGATACGTCTCCACACAATGTTTGTAGTGCAGAACAACTCCAGTTCAGAATTAACACAGTTCTTTTGTTCCAGCAATAGAAAGATGCAGTTGAAATCCAGCTCTTCTGCTTTTTATCCTTAAGTTCCACCAGAATCCAACAAGGAACAACCATGTACAGATTTCTCTGGGGATTTTGTGTACAAATAATATCACATCATGGGTTTTGAGATAACACACGTTTTCCTTTTGGGTATTATGGGACACTTTGTCTGGAGTAACAGAACATCACACTGGGAAGAATGTTGAATGCAATGAAGGACAAAGTGGTGTTTTGATATTTGTGAACAGTCAAATTGTGTTAAATCCAACATTTTTGGGTTTTCCTATAAAAGAACATGAGAGAAAATGGCCAAAACTAACAAATGAATCAAAAAATACTTTGTGAAAAAGTTGCTGTATGGATAAGAAAACAGAGTACGAAGTGAAGTAGAAACAGAATAATACAGTAAATCCTAAAGTGCCTCAAGTTATTTAGATATCCACTTGCTCTAAAGGGAGAAAGAAAATGATTGAGGCCTTATTTTCTTATCTATGAAGACATATTGTTATGTTATGTTTGTGTTTATGTTGTCTGTGGTATATTTAGATGTAATCTTGATTTTTGACAGTTTATGTCCATCCAAGTTACATGGTAATACTCTATGATGTATATGCACTTAATCAAAGTTGTGCGTTTCTTAGAGACTGACAGGAAAGCATCGCTCTCTATAAGGAGAGGTGTCCTCTCTTTAGAGCCCCTTACTATTTTTGCCACCCTTATTCTGCAAGTCTCTGTCTTTGTGAATGCCAGGATAAAATCCAATATCCATTCCTGCCATGTGTATATATGACTCAGTGGATCTTTGCAAGATGCTGTCCAAAACTTTGCAGATGTATAGTTAACACAAAAAATGAATGAAAAAAGTTTTAGCAACGCAATCACACATACATTTATGCAAACAGCCAAACTTGGTGTTATTGAAGGAAAACAGCTTTATTAGAACATACAATGAATACATATGAGCGGTCGTCAGAATCGAGTGACAACTGAGAAAATTGTACTGTTCTCTAAAATTACCTTAGACACAGAGGGCCCGACATTGCAAGGCCCAAGTCGATTATCCTGTCACATGCTGATTGGGTCGGGTGCATTTGAATGACAAGGCTCACCTCATCAGGTATAAGTTCATTTTTCTGGCCACTCACTCTTTGAGTCGCATATTAAAAAACAGTTTGATGCTCACATTAGCATCCTCCATGCAGAGGCATCCTGGTCATCTGCATGCAGCAGTTATATTTGCCCTCCACCCCTCATGCTCAGACTGACTGACATCAAAAAACAGGATGTTGTGTCCATTGGCAAGACACTGTAAACAGATTTACATCAATGTCTTCAGTGAGTCCATCTTCAGGTTGCTCGCGGCACTCAGAGCCATTAGCCAGAGCAGTTTAATAAACGGCTTTGTCCTGTTGTGAAGTAAAGATTCCACATAGTGTACTTGTGCCCAGCAAGACAGTGCTTAGAAGAGCATCATCACTGTCACAAACTCATTTCTGAACGCTTTTTTTTAAGTGCCTGACTGTTAAAGACATGAAAGCTGTTTGCTGGAAACTCTCCCAGCTGGTGCTTCATTGACAAAGCCAGAGCGGATAAACTACAAGGGCGAGACAAGGCACTCATGAGTCCAAAAATCAGTTCAAATTGCTGATTCTTCCAGAGCTGTGATCTGGGATTATAACAAAAAATGCTACGTATAATGAATATTAATGATTTGGGCCATTGCTCAAAAAGCATTGTGAGCTGAGGCCCTCCAAGCACAGACCTGGCGCCGGGGATTGGCTCAAGTGGTCTTAGGGGCTAAACAAATGCCACACACAGTTCAATTTTAGGTGGATGTTTTGATTAATTGCACTGCAACTGCACGGAAAAGTATTTTTTTGCCGTGGCAACAGGCGTTGAACTCCCGTGGTGATGAGTTTAAGCCAATGCGGATGTGTCCCAGAACCTGCATTCTCTCAACTGGCCAGAAGGGGTCCCCTCCTTTGGAAGTCTGATTGTATGATGGCCTATCAGTAAATAACCGTCACTCACTCACAGTTATTTTCTGTGCTAACATGGTAAACATGAGTTTCAGTCTTAATTCCAAGTCTTCTTTAATACAGTAAGATGTTCATCAAGTAGCTTATGTAGGAAAATATACCATAAAGAGCGCAGGCATACTGTGATTGACAGGATGCTCCAATTAAAGTTATTGTCAGTGGTGAATTTACACAAATAATGAGCCAAAAAGTGTCCTTGTTAAATGGCAGTTCATGCCCAGGACTTCTTCAAAGAGTGGGCACGTCATCTTTGGTATATGATTTATTTTTGGTGATGTAGTCGGTCACGAAGGTCACATAGCTATATAGCTGTTTTATTCTTAATTGGTTCACATCAGTCAGATAATTAGACGCTAGTGCACAGCATCGCAGCTTCACATGTGTTTTGTGGTTTTTGTGGTTCACGGACTGTAGAAAATGATCACAGTTTGTGTAAGTTCTTTAATCCCACACATATAATATCAAATGTCAAAAGGAATTTGATGGTGTTGAATTTGATATCACGCAGCTTGTAGTTGCTAAACATAGTAATTAATGAGTGTGTTTAGCTTAGGTTAAGGTAGCTTTATGCTCAGGAGACTGTGGGCCGGGCTGGGCACTGGCTGATGATAAATAGGCTTCATTGTGTTAAAATTGCACTGATGCTTTGCCCATTAGGTTCTTTCACAAAGTAACTCGTTAGTTTTTACCAACATGTTTACTTCTGAATTTGCTAATGATGTTCACAGTCTTCAGCTTCCTCTACACCTAAATTTCTGTCCATACATGCTGACAAAGATGTATCATTTCTGAAGGCTTGTTGTCCTTGTAATTTTCACAGAACCAAATACATTTTCACTACAACACATCAGAAATATCCAGTTTGGAACAATACAAACACATGGCTTCGACTAACACTTAAGATATTTGTTGGTCATTTGGCATAATTATATATTTATAAAGGGTGTCATCATGTTAACATATCTATAAAGACAACTATATATAAGTAGTATAACACCATATTTCCTATAATTGACTCTCTGCCAAATAACTTGAAATGAAATGAAATGATTGAGTTTCCTAAGAGAACTCCTTCACTCAATAATGGGAAAACAAGGAGAACATAAATAACATTATATGCATTAGTTGCATAAGTATTTGCATTTTAGAGACTAGGAACGATTTTAATGTTTTACAGAAATGTTAAGTATTTTCATAGAAGAAGCAATCAAAGCGGAGAAATATATCTGTAAAGCCTACAGAGATGGATACGTTTGTGTGCATGCTACTTTATTCTAAACTTGTTTATGTTTACAGAGTACAAGGTGAGGTATAGGCCTCTGGGAGTTGCCTCCTCAAACAGCACAGTGCATGAATACAAATAACAACTGACATTCACACCTTTTTCCCTTGGCTTATCTGTATTATGTCAATGTGCTAACATGACATATAAGTTGTTATTAGCATTTTCATAGACACTGCTAGCGACTGAGATTACAATCACATTGCCCACGAGAGCAGAGGCCTGTATAAAGCGTGAAACAACAGTGGGAAGTACCATTGATAGAAATAGGAAATATACACAGTAAAACATGACTTCTAAATGGTGGAATAAGCTCCCCAATGACATCAGAAAGTCTATACAGCGTCATTTACAAGCACTTACGATGGCGCTTAATTATAGCACCTAGTAGTTTGGCTTTCTAGAAGAAATTGTACTTTCTTGATTATTGTTGTTCTGGGTACGTACCCTGTGGGTGGAAGGCACTTATTGTAAGTCGCTTTGGATAAATGAAAAATCAAAATGTAAATCTGTCACACTGTAAATTGTAGAACTGATCAAAATAGAAAATTTGTTGTCTGATTAATGAACTTCAGTCCAATCAAAATTGGGCTTAATCAAAATACCTGATTGAATTAATGGCAGCCTTTGGTTTGATTAAAATATCTGAAATAGATGTAAGGGAATTCAGTCTTAATATGTAAATCCCTTACTAAGAACACTTTGTGGTGTTGACATTGAGATCAATGCTTTTAATCATCTTTTTATTAAGGAATATGATTTAATACAGTGTTTGGTAAAAGCTCCCTTTTTGTAGACATGTTGTTGTATAAAAAAAAGGATAATAAGTAGCTATTACGACTGGGATTTTAAACTGGCAATGGCTCAACTTGATCGGATGGCTGCGAAATATTGGTAACGTTTGCATGCAGAAGTCAATCATCTCTGATAAGCCCAACCATACCTACTGTTGACCATAAATAAAACAGGTAAACATAGCATATATTCAGAGTTGAGGAATGGAAAGATGGGCGAGGGAGAGTAGAGTGCATGCATGTATGTTCATAGTGTTGGAGTTGACAATTGATTTACATTACCTGTTTTGATCACCCCCCCCCCCACATGCACGCACACGCACACGCACGCACACACACACACACACACACACACACACACCTCAAATGAGCTTGTGCATGACTTGAATTACAACGTTCTACTAGCTGCCTTTATTAAACAGCTTGTTACTCAGTCAAAACAATTAGGGCTGTCCATTACAGAAGTGGTATCCTGGCAACTGGGTACGGCAATGCAGGAATAAAAACGAGACAGGAAGAGAGACGCCTGTACACACTGCCATAACTGATTTGTTTAATTTGATTTCAGGACTGTTGATCTCCCTATTTATTTTTTGTATCAATGTTGTCTGGCTAGACTCAGACTGCCGGTTGGTCCAAGTTGCAATCAGAGACACAAGTGCAAGTCCAACCCACGGGCTCTTGATAGAGCCAAGCAGCGCCACAGGGACCTGCTGCAGAAGATCAGTTTGAAAGTGGCTGCAGGCTTTTCTCCACTGTCATTTAGTATTCCCACCACATGCACACAAACGGGCATGTGCAGACCCTGCTTCTTCCTCATTTTTCGCTTTCACACACGTGCACGCACTCATATGCAAATACTATCAAACACACTGACTAACTAACACATCACCTATTATTTCTCTGAGCTTTCCAGAGGAAGAGAGAGATTGGTGGAGGTATGATGTGTCCGGCGCCATGACAATGAAGTGCAATTATATGGCACATTGTACAGCTTGATTATTATTTTACATTGGAAAACAGAAGTATAGAAAACACACACGATTATAATATAACATACACACACATGCACACACACAAACACCCTTTTGTTAAGATGGAGAGCAACCTAGCCAAGTGGAAATTGTTCCTGAACATACAGTATATAACATGTACCTTTAAGATGCAGAACAGCAGGAGCATGTATTTTAATATGATATCCAAAACCAGTCAAAGGTTTGAACACACCTTCTTATTCAATTAAACTTTTGACTGAAAGACATAGGTTCCAAAATGGGCAGTATGTGCATGAAATGGAAGAAATTAATGCCAAACAACATCATTGTCCATTATTTAAATCATTCTCGTGTTCTGACCTTAACCAAAGGGTTAATAGATTTAAATTTATATTAGGAGGTTAATGGGCAAAGTCTTTATTGCTAAACTAAATGAAAACACATTAAAAACAACGCTTACAGATAGAATGGTGAACAAGCACTCAACGTGAGCAAACACCCACACACACACACACACACACACACACACACACACACACACTCACACGCAGCCATAAGCGTGCATAAACAAGACACTTTTAGATTCACATCATTAGCCACAGCGGGTTTTAAAGTGGCAGTTTGGGATGACTTGTCACTTACTTTGCTGCCTCCATCGTGCTACGCTCAAGGCCGCCGTAACGATGGGAGAAGTGGCGCCCAGTACACTATGCTAGCAGCTAAGCAGAACATAAGGTGACATTGACACAGTCATTGCACCAGCTCTGGTTCTATCCATGACGTCAGCGTCCTTCGACTGGGAGCACACGGGATGTGTGCAGGCTGAATCATATGATCGGTCATCCATATCTCTATTTGTCAGCGTCTCTGCTGTAGCGCCCGTACCTGTGCACTGAGAGAGATTGATGCATGAGAGCTGCACACGACAAGTGCCGTCCAGGGAGACATAGGAGACACAGACAGACAGACAAATAGACAGAAGGAGAAAGGGAGAGAGGGAAAGAAGGAGCTGATGCTTTGTTGCAGCACCTGGAGCAGAGTATTGAGGCTTTATTTCATCAGTGATGGAGCATCCATAAAGCATGCAGAGATAAGGTTAAACAGCTTTTAAAGCACGTGGATATAAATGGCTGACCATGACCTTAGTCTCAAGGAAAGAGAGGGGGGGAATAACAAAAGAGAGAACAGGGGTAGAAAGGAATGAGAAGTTGAAAGCTGTAGCAATGCAAATAAAAACACATAAAGGACCAGAAATGTACGTCTACAAGCGAAGGCAAAAGGTTGGTTAAAAATGATGTTGGAGAAAAACTATAAAAAGTGAAGGGTAAACCACAGGGTGTTGAATGGATGTTAATGCGGAGAAGTACATTTATAAAGAGCATGACAAAGAATAGTAGAAGGGGAAGGTAAATGAAAAGGCATTTGACAACTGTATTTGCTCAACATGGTTATTAAAGGATGTTTTCAAGTGAATATGGCAAGAATGTGACCCTGTGACCTTAATCATTTACATCATTGACTAAATGAATAGTACAGGTGCTTTCTCTCTTGTCCCTGTTTCATTTTCAATACAAAAATAAATGTAAATAAAACCACTGCATCATCTGTTTTATATGTACAGTATGTATTCATACATGGTGAAGTTTACCTGTTTTCTGAGGTGCTGCCAATCTTTTACAACATCATAATCATTCATTTTAAATGGCTCAATTGCACACAATAATGGCATATTTGCTCCCTATTTTTACCTGTTTCTGTTCTCATGGAGTAAAATACAATGTCAGATATAATTGAGGCACAAACCTGTTTTCACAGGCAGTTATCATCTGAGCCGCTACCCCCCTTGTCAATAAAACCTCATTAAAATGAACACATCATAATCACTGACGCTATTATCCTTCAAGATCTAGGACAGAGGTGCCCGCTTGTGATTGACTAACTAACTGCCCCATATGTGCATGGCCAATATAAGTAATTGTCCTTGTGTGTAGCAGTGACATGTTAACAGAGTCATATCAGACGAAACATTTTGACGAAAACAATCAATTGCAGGGTGCTCCGAACCAACATAGTCTTATTTGTAATTATTGGTTGAGCACACAGAATGGCAAAAACATTATTAACAAATGGCTGCGTGACATATTCAAACACAGCTATATTTATAGATTTACTCTGGCTTAGATGGGTTTAACAATTAGAATAAATACAGCCTCTCAGGATTTCTTTTCTTTTCGTTTCTTCTGTTTAATTGGGGAAGAGGGTCCCACCTGTTGTGTGCACTGTGTCCAAAGCCGTTTACACTCACCGCTCAGCAATCAGTAAACACTGGCAGTTGAAAATGCATTATGTCCAGGATCTACCAAACTGCATCCTTGAAGAAACACACATTTGGTAAACAACCCATAGTGGACTAGTGTAGATGTGGCGTTGCAATCTTGCTACCTCTGTAATCTGCTCGAGAGAGCTTAACTTCATGAGTAGTTGTGGCTTAGTTGTGCCACTCATGCTGGCGCAGACACAAACAAAAGAAGAGATTAAAAGACTAATACTTTTAGAACAAAGTAAAGCCGTCGATCTGTTGTGAGCTTTGACACTACGCTGTTATAAATCCGTAGAAATGAAGCGTTTACGGAGGTAAGTTGGTAGTAATGCTCTCATCTCCTAAAGGAATTAACAGTCCTTATGATGAAGGGAAAATGAATCTTTGATGAACAGTTTAGATAGAGAAAGGCACAGATGTAGATCACTTCTTTCTAATACCATCTGCTGATATTGTGCCGCCCCGCCCACCCTTTTCTTCCGTTGCAGAACATCATGAAAAGGCGAGATGAGTTGTCAGAAGATTGTTCTTGGAAGGAAACTGTGAAAGTGGGTTGATGTCCTGCAGACGGTGATCAGTCCCCAAAGGCTTGACAAAGAGACACGGCCAGAGCATTGTTCTTCCCAAGGAAAAGCAGATTATTGTTTCTTGACAGTGAGTGCTCTTTCCTTTCTATGCTTTTAACAAAATCTTACTTCAAAGTTGAATTTTCAGGCAGAGGCCTTTCAAGAGAAATGATTTTGGAACTCAATATCCCTTGGATTGACGTAGTCCAAATGTTTTCAGGACCATTAATTTGGTGCGAATACAAAATATTTGTAAAAAAATCTCTTTGGCGTATGGGAGTCTTTTGATATGATCAAATTGAAAGCAAAATGATGTTTCAGAAACGTCAGAAACTAATTCAGAAATTTCCTTCATGAAAAGGCTTTTCAATACACAAAAGTATTTGCAAGAAGCTTTCATAGTGCTAAGGAATTACTGTTATCGTGTCCAATCGGTGTCCAGTTTTCTGCTTTAAACTAGAATTTAGTCCAATTTGTCCAGTTCCCGAAAACATATCGGCAAGGCATGAAAAATATTTGCTGCTATTTTGATTATTGATTAGACTTAATACCAGTCTTAAGGGTGGCCAAACTGAGGTAAACATTATTTCTTGTCAATCAATATTCACACTTGTCAATAACTTAACAAATCTCAAAGGGGCTTTGGGTAGAACTCTACCAGGCTTCCTTTGACTTTTGTTATTTTCTTTTCTCTTTCAAGTCTCTGTTTTTCTCTTTTCTATCTTGCCCCCGAGGCACACACATATTGTATTGTGCAGACATATTACACCGTGTTGGGCAGCTTGAGGCTTCCCTGAGTTGCATTTGGAATAACGATCAAAATTAATTACAGAACACAAGCTGCATACCTGAACATCACATTTTTCCTTTGCAGATACGACTGTACGTTGCTATGTGTGGTAGTCTGTTTGTTTCAGGTGAAGCCCATTTAGTCCCAGGTACACATACTGTCTTCATGTCTGATCTCGCCAGCTTCTCAACCTGAGCCTTGTGTGGGCTCGGCAACGAGAGAATGCTGGTGTGTGCGTTGGTGTTTACATACTGCATCTCTGTAAATGGGTGGCCGAGTGAAAGAAGTTGATCAACCGAGTGATAATGGAATTACTGCTCCAAACTACGATGGATAGAGCCACGAGGTGAAAACACATTTAATACATGCTGTTAAAGCTGCACAAATAATTTGCAAGTTATGAAGTTTTGATTGATTTATATTAGTTTGCAAAGCTCCCCAATGGGGTCTGTTACGTAGCTCACAGCTTGCTAGTTAGTCGAAGCAAACTGAGAGTCTGTCGAAACAAGCAGAGAGACAAATTGCGTATTTTTACTGCAGGATTTGATTAAAGGCAAAGGAGGGGGAGATTTTGAGTTATTGATGAGTGGAGACAGATGTCATGGCTGCCAGTGAAGAAAACCAAACCCCCACTGCTGCTTTTTTGTTTGGTCCAAGTTCATTGGTTAAAACAGGATTGAACATTATTAAGAGGTTTCATAAGGACCACGGGGGATGGAAATAAAATGTGCATATGAACACATCAATAGTGGTTTTGGAGACACAGAGAAATGATGATGGTGAAAGATACAATTCTTAAGAGAATGGTGCATTTATTCTTAGATAGGCATTTAGTAGTCTGTCAGGAATCAACAGTCTGGTAATTGGTTTTTTTTCTAATAAATTATCACCCAGAGTCATATTACTTTAAGCACTCCTTGTAACTATGACAATTTGTATTTTGGGAGACTTGAGACGGGCACAGGATCAACTCCCCATGTTCTAACAGAGGTAAAGGAAATGCTTTAGAATGTAAGTCATATAATTAACAGTATATTCTTTTTCTTGGTCATTTATAATAATATATAATATAGGGCTCAATGAGTCTAATTGATCACCTTTAAAATGTCTGATATATTTGTTGACAAAGGCTTGCAATGGCACTTTTCTCTCCACTGTCCCTTCTATCTCAAAAGACATAAAAAAAAACATGTTTTAAAAAGCAAAGTCTGGTTGAAGTTAATACTAAATGTCCTTAGATTTTTATATTGCTATAAAAAGCCAGAAGAATCCTGAGCTGTGAATTTGAGGCATGTACAAAAAAAAGTTGTCTTTACAAGAAAAATAAATTGTATATTGTAATATCAGTGTACAAACTAATGGCATTTTATTAAATGAACTTCTCCAGTGCAATGTAGAAATTTCAGAGGAGGTCTGACTCACTGCAGTTTCTCATCGGCGGAAGATGGAAAAAATGCTGGCTTGTAATACAAGACATTTGAGCTGAAAAAGCTAAGAAGTATTTATCTCTTCCTTCACAAAGCAGTTAGACTATTTTGCATCAGGACATTGTTTTCCTTCTCATGTCTTAGTTTTCTTGTAAGTTGAAATTTGATCTTATTACAATAATCAAAACCAGATCACAAGAAATGTGTGAGACGGATTCATTAGATTGATTAAAAAGCTTTGAAAGACAACATGCAAATAGATTTTCAGTTTCCTGTTAACATTGAAGACTCTTTGTCTGGTGCCACAAAAACATGTCCCTTGATAGAAAAGGCTCAAATTGTTGCTCCCACAAAAATACCAGGTAGGTAAAGTGTTAAACCGTGGGTCAAGTGAGTGTGGGATCGCCTGCAGAACTCAAGGCCAACAGAAATCCATCTTCCAGGTGATTTTCTCAGCGTTCTCCCTCGCTCTCTCTCAGTCTGCAACAGCAACTGTTATTTCTCCTCCAACAGCTTTTTTCCTTCCAATTTTCCACTTTTCTACAGCCTCACCTTGTCCTCATTTATCCCCCTCCCTGCCATTTTAATCCCTTCATTGGAATCAGCGGTGTTTTCAAAGTGTCTTGTTGACAGGCTCTGAGAATGTGCTTCTGCTGTGTTTCTCATATCCACAGGCTCACATCCCTTCTCCTGCAGCTCCGTCGCCTCCATTTCTCTGTGACAGAAGCCCATTTTAGATGGAGTGTCTTCTCCCGCCATCTACCCATCTCATCAGTGAGAATGAGTTTTTTTCACATACCCTACAAGGCCTTCTCAACCTCAGATTTATTGTCAGTGTGGAGGCTTGAGTTGACGCCCTCCATTCTCTGATGTATTCCCATTGACACCCCGGGGTGTGGGGATGAGCTTGGACCATCCATAAAACACTTGGCTCTGCGTCGACATGCAGGTAGATGTGGTCAGAGTTGTGTTGAGGTCAAACGAGGAGTCACGGGAACGTAAACCTGGTCGTGTTTCTCCAGTAATCACTGCCTTCCATTGCATTGCACATCACTGATTTACACTACTAAGTGTGTACTATCTACCTTGCTGCATGTTCTTTCCTTTACACATTTTGCTTTTGATCTCTAGCTGATCCTTTCCTCTCCCTCCCGCCACCTCCGCTCCTGTTGCACCATCTCCATTCGCTGTTCTTACTCCTGCGACACTTTATCTCTCCCGGTCTCCTTTACCTCTTCCTCCCAGCTTCCTTGATTCCGTTTCGTGGCAACGTCCTTCACCTTGCCCTCATCTAGGATCCCAAATCAATGGAGGTTGAGCGAGGCTTTCAAAGATTCCCTCTTTGCCTTGGATTCAGTTGCCTGTAGGTTTACAGATTTGTGCTCTTTGATATATTTGGCTGGAAATGTCCTCTAAGCTAATTGTTATTTACTTTTCGGGGAGAAAATCACTAAGGTCAAATACTGTTGTATTCCAAGAACAAACTATTAAACTATAAAAATTAATTATGTGACATGAACAAGTCCCTTCTTTTCTCCCCGAGGGCATGGGTAAACCCTTTTAATTGAAAGCGGGCAGAAATTAAACTACCTCATAGCCGTGCCATGTAAGGATATAAGATGAAACACCCTGCAATGGCTCACTTTTATTAAGCTGTATTATTGTTTCAATAATTGGCAACACGACTCAGTGAATGCTTAGCTTTGTTTCTCAAATTTACAAAGTGACTTGTTTTGTTTTGTGAGTCAAGTTAGTGGTGCATTCATATACAGTAAGTCTGTAGGAAGCAATGCTTTGGAAAAGTTAATTAGGCCGCGTTTTTCTCATTATGTTCTTGTGATACTGTTCATTTTGTTATGACATGAAATGTTTCAGGTGATCATTTTATAATGTAGCATAAAATATTACACTGTTTCATGTAATTGGTTACATTCCTATAATTTCAGTATGATGAATATGTTATTTATAACGTCAGGAATTTGGCTAAATTACAATTCTTTCATAATCCGCCATGTTATTCCGGGCTTGAAGAAATTTCATTATTTCATATTTAGTCTTGTTTTATTTTGTTGCTCTCCTCTTGTCTCGTTTACTGCCGGTTTTGATTGTCCACCCCGCACTGATCAGTTTTACCTGTATTCTTTGAAAGCCTTTTACAACAAAATTATTAAATTTCTCCTGCCGACTCCTCAACTACCTGCTTTTGGCTCCTTCGTCTGCAGCCTGCACTCCGAAATGTAACAGCTTCCTACTTGTGTCGAGACACCGCAAGATTGTGCTGTTATTGAGCACGGTGGATCAAATGATGATAGCTGTGTGTATTCTAAGGAGGATTATAAACTGCATGAGGTGGTACAGAGGGAAGAATAAGGCAACCCCGGCAACTTCTCATTTATCAGCCGAAGGGCTCCACTTCCAATTATTACACCTTCTACTGTTCCATAATGAAACGAAACAAGTTTTACACTTCCCAACAGGTAGAGTCTGTGCAGTCTGCGGGTTATGGTAGCCTTTTGTGAAAGTATCCCCCCTATTTGCTCCCTCCATTTCTCCAATGCCATCCCTCGCTGGGCCTATTTTCTCCATGGCAGCGTGCCACAACCCGGCTCTAGGTCAACCTGGAAAGGCCGCAGGTGGAGCGACCTCTGGCTAAGCCAGCGTGGGGACCCGAACGTGCATTTAGCCTTTTAGCAATTTGCATGCTAACTAGCGTTGAGAGTATATATAGATTTTTCTACGGTGTATACATACACCACTTGTCGACAATAAAGCCTGTCTTTCTTAAAAACAAATGATGCGAATATGCGGTTGTGTTAATCTGTAAAGACAGTTTCTTGCCAAAAATTTGTTAGGTGATTTAAGTAAACTCTCACATGGTATTCCTATTTTAACATCCGTCACTTTATTGTGTGTGTTGTTTGTATAGGGGAGTAAGGCTTGAAAAGTAGGTGTTGCCACAGAAAAGGAGTGTGAACATGAGCAGCAGGCCATGGCAGGCTTTCAGAGAGGTGCTGTTGCTCCCCCGCACTGTGCCAGAACATTCCTCATTTTCAGACCTAATTGAAAATAAACAGACCGCTTGGGACTGGAGTGTAAGTCTGATGGGCTGGAAAAGTCCACAACCATTGGTGGTGTTTTATCTTGTTATCTTCCAGATCTGCAGTGAGATTAATTAACCCAATTAGACACAAAGCTCCAGCCTCACTTGTCCATATCAAACAAATAGTTATTATTTACTGATCGGCAATATCACAGTTCAGCTTTAAGCTTTTCCATTTTTATTTCTGAAGTCAATATTGTGAGACATTCCATTTTATACATAGAATCCTCATTGATTTACAATTTTATGCTTTCTATACATTCTATGCTTAAATAAAAATAAAATGGCCTTTGTACGATACAGATTCTTTGTGATTGACTCGACGCGATGCGAGTGACAAGATTGTACATCTTTAAGCAAACACTTTTGCAGTTTATCCACAGACAATTGCACTTCAATAGGTCCTTTCAGTTGTTTTATAGCTTAATATTTAATATTTTTAACACTTTAAATGAAACTTCTTCAATAATTTCTTCTTCAAAAGATGCATTGTTACAAAATGGGAAGCTGACCAATTTATCCAGGTTACCATGAAACAGAGCAGATATACTATTTTTGAATGTCACACAGTAGGAGTGGGAGCCTTGTGGGCCTTTTATTAAAGCACAAACAAAGGTATTTTTAATAACATCAATTACGTCTCAGTTTCATACAACCTTCATGCACAAAATTAGCCCCAAAATAAGCTAAATTAAATTCAGTAATCATTGATTGTATTACTCCAACAATATTCTCTCCACGTCAAAAAGTCTTCCTCGAAAGAGTCAAGAATCAAAATGGTAATTCCTTAATACGTTGCTTGTCCATCTAGAATCACACTATCAAAATCATTGTTTTTCCCATTGAGTTACTGTCCCTCATCATTTATTTCAAGATACAGTAGATGTTTTATATTGTGGAATGTAAATTTGTGGCTAATTGTATCCAGTCATGATATGTTAGGCATCCAATAATCGATCAGAAATACTCAATGAGTAGGGCCGGGACTCGATTAGAAATATTAATCTAATTAATTAGAGGCTTTGTAATTAATTAATTGGAATTAATCGCATTTTAATTGCATAAATATTTGACCTGAGAACAGTGAGAAGTAATTTTTTAATGGATTTATATTTTTTTACTTGAGGCTCGATGCGAATTCCTTGTTGCACAGCTTGCACACAACCACGCTCTTATCGACGCTTCCATCCGTGTGTTTATTATAATCAGATTTTCCATTCACGGGGCCACCCGACACGGTCTCGTCAGCTTCTTCGTTCATGTTCACTGTGGTTTGTTGTTGTCTGAAGTCATGAACGCTAGTTGGTGCTCCAGTATAATCGGTCCTCCGAAACTCATCCAGTGAGAAACGTTCCGCGGTGCAAAAAATAAGTGTAAAAATGCGTAAAAAATGTTTAATGTGTTATTTTTTGTGTAATTAACTAATCTTAATTCACACTGTAATTAATTAATCTTAATTAACGCGCTAATGTCCCGGCTCTATCAATGAGATTTATTAAGGTTATCATCACTGTGCTATAAGGAACCGGTGAGAAGCACAACAAACCAGGATTAACCAACATCTTAGAAACCTCTAAATTGTTCAAACATCAGTTTAATGAAAAGGCTGAAATATGAATTTGTATTTGCGAGTTTTTATGTAATAATATAAATTGTATGTAAAAGATAAAGAAAAGAGATGGAAAAAAACTGTTACATATCAAAGCAGGCTGCCTGCTTGGAATGACTTAAAACAAATCTTTGGTATATCTTCAAAGTTTAGCCTGAGGCCCGTCTATCTCTTTTGGAGAGGTACTGATCCCATTCCAGTTGTCTCATGTTTCAGGATGTGAGTTGAGTGGGCTGAGGTCCTCAGCCATTGGAATTCTCCAGCAGTGTTTTCCGGTTCATCCTCTTGCATCATCATTATCATGGTAAATAATTCAACAGTTGTTTCTCAATGTGACCTCGCTGCACTCTCTTCTCCGTTCCACTCTTGCACGTTATTTTGTCATAACACAATAACCTGTTAATGCACACATACTAACGTGCACCGCCTTTCCAATTTTACTCACATACACCCAATCCCAATCGAAATAAATGCAACCCACTTACTGCAGGGGAAAGATACAAGAACCGGTCATGATTGCAATGATTAATGTGCTCATTCTCTCACGTACTCTCATTGACTGAGTCCACTGGTAATCGCTTGTTGTTAATACACTGCCCTTCGCAAAATCTCTAATGTTTAACCTTCCTCAGCTTTCTGTTTGCCATCACTTAATCCAGATATATGAAGTAATGCTTATACTGTAAAGAAGTGCAGCATGCTACTCCGACTCAATTTGGGTGTTCTGTTCAATAATTGTGGCAAACTGTTTCATTAGTGTTTGACACAATGATGTGATGAATCTGCATGAGCTGTTGAACTGCAAGAGAGCAGATGAGGATCATTTAGAAGTGATGGCCCCTGTGGCTTTATTAAAACAAGTTGTAATGGAAGATGGTCTTTTAATATAAGTTATGCATGTTTTACAGTTTTGAAACATTGGATCTCAAGCTCTCAGAAACCAACTATAAGTCTATTATTTATTATTTGTATAATGAAGTTATCAAGCCTTTGTAAATATAGGAATAGGTTTTGTTCAATTCAAATCACACACTTTTTGTGTTGAATATAATAATAAAGAAACTGCATTTAAGTATGTATTTATGAATTGTATCATTTGTATTTGTAGGTAAGACTAGTATAAAACATTATGTCAGGATCCATGTAGTTTTGGTTATAATGTTGACAAATGCCTTTTTTGGGTTGTGCAATTGACTTAAACACGTGATTATGTTATTGTGATTTGGTTTTATTAACAAAACTAATGGTTAGGTGGAGGAAAATCTCAATTTGTGTACTGATTATTGAAACTGTGACATAAAGACAAGCTTTTGTCCCACTGAGAACAGCTGCAAAACAACAGTAGACCAAGAAGCACTTGGATTGAAACTTGTCTTCAGCACTTGATCACTTTCGTTATTTTATAGGGTGATCAATAAGACATATACTGTTTTTTTTATATATATATATATATATATATATATATATATATATATATATATATATCCAACAACACGTTTAACATTTTCAAATTTCCAATGCCATCAATCATTTTCACAAACCTGTCCAACAACTCTCTATACCCAAAACACACAGCATTTCAGACAGTCCCCAGTATTATGTATATACTGTATATAATATATGTGGGCATTTCTTGTGCCATTCCCCAGCAGCTGCATCAAGCTTGAAATCTGTCGGTGGGAGAGTCACATGCGCTTTGCATTCTAATTGTCAGTGTTCAACCTGAATTTTTATCATGTCATTATGAGCTAGAAATTGCCTGTGCTATTGTGTCTCTCTTTTCCCGTCTCTTCTGTTGCTCTATCTTCATCATCTCCTACTTTAATTTTTTGAAGTGATTAAGTCCCCTGTGGTCATGCGCTTTGTAAGGCCTTCTAATCACAGGCTCCTTTGTATGAAATTCGTCTTGAACTGCCATCTTAATTCCTTTCTGTCCATTGACTCTCGTATGACATTCATCCCCCCAGCCCCCCACTGGCATCGCCATGGCACGACTGTGCGGTGACAAACGGTGGAACTGGGGTAAGAGAAGGTTAAATGACTTGCCTCTAAGACAAGGAGTTCATCATTGCATCTACGGTATAATCAAGGTAAAGGATTGCTGGCCTCTTTTCCTCTGGGAAAGAAAATTAGCACCTTCAAAACGTTCCACCATTTCAGGAAAAGCAACTTGCACTGAATTGTGCTCCCTGGAGCCTTTTACATAATATGCTGCCAATTTTATAAGGGAGAATATTAGTGTTTAGTTATTAAATTCAAATAACCAATCTAGTAGAACTTAGACAACAGGAATTGATAGAGGCAAATAATTGAGCAGAGCCAGGTGAGCACAAATTAAATTGATTTTGAAGGTTTGCATTATGCTGTGTTTTATGAAAAGGTAAGTTCTGACTGATTAAATCTGACCTAAGAAGCAAGGGCTGACCTGTATAAGATTATATTTAATCCAAACAATTTGGCCTCTGGTGCTTCAGGACTTTCTCATTATAGTGAAATACAAATCATTTATATTGTATTGCAGAACGCACAGTTTCTAAAAAAAATCATCAGCTTATGGGATAAAATCTATGCTGCCTATCCATCATTCATGAGATGCCGCCGTCAAACTTGTTTGGTGCCTAAACTTTTTTAGGAATGTCTGTCTACTGCACAGTAGTAGAGCACGCTTAACTTTAGGTTAGAGGATGTAGCAAAACAATATTAAGTGTACTTATTCTCATTAATGCTGCGATGCGATGGTACGATATATTAGTTTTCGTAATTATTTGTATTACAAAGTGATGCTGCAGCACCTTGTACTACATTGTACTCTTACATGAGTTTTGGTCTTCTCCATCCTTGTGTGCTGTAAATACAAAGCATCTGGTCAGTTATACAAGTAGCTCTGATCTTACAGTGTAATTTGCTAATTTGATCAGATCTTAAAAACAAAATCCATGACTTCTAATGTAATTATCTGATCCATTATTAGTTCAGAACTATGTGTATCTGTTCACTAAGCAACCGGTCAACAGCCGTCAGCTTGGTGACAAAAAGTGACTTGCATCAGCATTTTTCTAACCGAGCGAAAGATTTCTATGAGAGTCTCCGGTCGGTTGTGGAATGTATTTAACGAAACATAGGGAATTTATATAATTTGCATAATGCAATTTCAGCCACTGACTGTCAAACATGTTGTTTCTCTTTGGAAGGCAGCTTCTCCCCCAATTTATAGAGAGATACAATTGAGTGTGTTTAAAGTTTCACTGGAGCCATGAAAGATTGGGGCTGTAAGTGGACGTGAAATAGAAACCCCTCTTAAGGGTTACTGGAGAGATGAAGCAATATTTTGTTACTTACTTTAAGAATTACAACCGTATTTCCTTTGTATAATCTATATAAACTTGTCAATGCTGATTCTAGTAAAAAAGCATGACACACACAATGATTTGTTTCATTATCAAGTAAGCTTAAAAATACAGTCCTATTCCTGTAATTTGCCACTTTTGCCATAAAATAAGGAGAGGATAAGATATGATTCCTCTTTGTCACAATCAAATGCTAAATGCAGCTGTATCTGCTACACCGGCCCTGAACAACAGTGGAGCAAGTGTTACATGGGTTTCATTACAAGGCAACACAGTGTTTGACAACCTGATTTAATAGTGCAGCTAGGATAGATGTAAACATAGAAAACCTAAACAGACACCAAATAGAGGGCAAAGCATGCAGCTCATCATATGTCAGATCATTTTTCATTTCCAACCATGCATTGGGTCTAGCTGCATGTGCCTGAGCATCGATGATGATCAAATGTGTGTAGTTTTGTGTTTAAAATAACATTAACAATTAAAAATACACTAACTAAAATACACGCTTTCCAAAAGGATTCTCATTAATTTTAAGCTATAGTCTTTAGACGAAAAACAAACATTCATTAAAAACAACATTGTAACAACAACAATATTCATTAAATGCCATCAATGGGGATTAATGAATTTCAAAATGCGTGATATTAGTACATTTTTTTAAATCTATTAACAGCCCTATTCAAAACATTAAACATGACCGTTTCTTGGAGGAAAATAATCTTTAACAAAAGTTAGAACAGATGTATAAAGTCCTTGTTTTTGAGCCTTAGACTAAAGCTCTGAACTGTACTTTTATCCCTGGGAAGGGGCAGTTTATTGTATCTCAATACGTGCTGGCTACTATTCTTCCCTAAGCTAAATCACCTCACTGAGAGACTGCCTGAGCATTTAGAACTTATTGCCTTCCTCTCTTTTTCTTGGGGCACCAGAAAGCTACCGCCAGGTCAACCCCTTTCATCATTTTGTTCCTATCCTGACACCTGGTTTCCTTTCTAGTTTTTTAATTCTGTCTCCTTGATACATTGTGTCCAGTAAACAAATCCCTTTTTGGTCCCTTAAAATACAAAATAATTAGTAACTAATGTCATGCTTTAAATAAATCATTGCTACAAATATATATATATATACGTATTATGACTGCAGACATGCTGCTGCTAACAGTGTGAAACGGTATGGTTGAACCTGAGAGGATTAACTTGGAGTATCGATAAATTGCATTTCTTTACATCACGCTGCATTAGGCATCAAAACCCGCAACATCCATACCGTTGAAAATAACAGAAAAGAAAAAAGAAAGAAAGACTTGAATGAATTTTTAAAAATTCCCCGCCTCTCATTATACTTTCAGCAAGACTGATGTTAGCAGTTGTGAGCGTTTAACGCCTGCAAATTAAGTCTGTCAATTATTTAGCTTAAATGCTCGTCTGGAGGTGTGCAATCGGTCACATCGATGCTCACTGTGCACCTCGATGAACTTGAATCTTCATTGTGTCACACTTCAAAAAGCTAAATGCCACATGTTTCCTGCCCCCCAACAGCTCTCCCGCCTAAGCCAGATACCTATTCAATAAATATAAACCTTTTAAAAGAAGTGTTCCAGTATAACGACTGAGTAAATCAATAGATGGTGGATTTATAAAGACAGATCTTCCCTTTTTATCTATAAAGACGTTCCTTCCATATCTTTTAACACTATTGTGCACCAAATCATTGTCACTAGAAGATTTTTTGAAATATTGAAGGTGACTCTGAGAGTTGATGTGTGAGTGGGATCTTTGGATGTATAAAGCTGCTAGAATGATACTTCCTTTCTTCTTTGAAACTGTGTCTTCTGAAGCTTTTGTTGGGGCTCATCTGGGGAGAAAGGAGGGATAAGGCGTGTTGATTATACTCGGCACGGTGAAATATATTGTTCAGCTATCTCCAAAGGATAAGACTAAATACTGAGGGACTTGATACAACTAATGCAGCAGTGTACCATTCATTATTAGGGGTGCACCCAGTTTTGAACATTAATGAAACATTCAGGCCGTCTAGTTCGTTTTATAATTACAGTAAATCACTGAGATTAATTATAACGGAACCCATACATCAGAGAGATAATTTAGGTTTGTAAATGCAATACATGTAAATGTATCTTATGTAAATGGTGTATTTATCAGCCCTCTGGTCACAAGGAGAAACCTTTGTGTGTCAACTGTTTGATTCATTGACAACATTTAGTTCATTAACATCAGCAGAGCGACATTTATTTCAATAAAAGCAAGTTATTGTCGAGTTTATTCTGTGGCCAGTGATAACATACCATGTAATCATTTTAAGCCAAAAATAATGAATAATGTGGGAAAACAAGTCAAACTTCTTACAGGTAGACTTACTTCATACCTTGGTTTGGTCAATTGTTAGAATACGTTTGCAATATGTTTCCTCTTCATTTAGTGGTTTATGTTATTTTAGAGGTTTATAAGGGAGGCAAAGAATTAATTTAAAATCACATATCAATGGATTCATGAATAGAAATGTTGTGTTTGCACATACCGAAACATAACATACTGTCTTAAAGCACGTATCCAATAGTTCCTCTAAAAGAGTTTAAATGGCATCCAGTGTTGTGCCTGGTGTCCACAGTGGCCATTATGCTGTGGACGTAGCTATATTCTCATGAATCCCTCTCTAAAATGTGAGCCAGAAGCAGTCAATAGACAGCCACAGGCCTCAAGCACAGGTAGCTCACATTACTTACTTTGAAATCAAGCCTCTATCACCATCAGAATTGTATTAACTTTCGTTATTTTTGTCACACACTATAAATAGTTTTGTGAATCTGGGTGTTCTTGTTAAACAATTTCAAATTGTGATATGTTCACTTATTGTACATTGTAAAAATGCACATTATGTGAGGAAGTTCTTCTCCTTTATCTGATTAATTGGAAACAGGCCACCATTTTATCATGTGTGAAGGGGAGCCAAGATTATGATGTGAAATATGTCCCTAAGGGCAACACAAATAGTAGGTAGACTGCAGAAGTATGCACAGCATCTTTAAAAATAGGACACCATAAGGACCTCACAGGGACAAAAACTAGGACTCTACTTTAACAAATAATCCATTCACACATGAGTAAAAACAATATTACCATATAATGCACTGGTTTAGTGGTTAAGTGTTTGAGATGTTTGATTGTGCATGATTGAAATGATTTAATAAAGGATACATGCTTGATTTGGATAGATTACACTCAAGGCCATTCATATACTGTGCCATGGTACAAGGTTGTCTACTGTTGTCATTCATAGTCTCCTCACACAAGAAAACTTCAATAAAAGGTTGTCTCCTGGTATTTACATTATTTATCCATGGGCTCTCACCTCTGAGGTCCAGATTGTTTTTCAGACCCTCAAGCCACAACCAAGGGATTTCATTCATTTCCTCTCAAGGTGCAGTGATGATAAAGTCCCAATATACCACCTATATCTTAGGTTGTCAATGTTTCATGCCAAATGTAAATTTAGCAAGATGGTTCACTGCATATCCTCACTTTGAACTGAAGGATAAAAAAACAATACATACAGCTTTTGTTACCTGAGTTGTTTTGGCATACGTACATACATATCCTATGGATTTGTTGGCATGGGATAATTTTTTTAAATAGACAAAAAACTAATTGTGAATGTCAACCGTAATCTTTTTTTCTGTTTTATAATGAAAATAATATTGTTTAGCAAAAATATGCAATTTGTTCCAAATGTGAGCTGTTAGAATCACTAATATTCCGTTTTTACAGATGTCTAAACCCATCTGGACTCCAGTTGGCGTTTACTGTGGTGCACTGGTTATTATCTCCTGTGAGCCATATGAGCACAAGAGATTCTCCTTGAGTTGATCTCTTTGAAAAAAGCCACCTTTCTATTTTTGACTTGACAAAGCAAGTTAGTGATCTGTGACTGTGGAACAACAGCCTTTGGTTGAGGGAAGTGCTGGTCCTGAGTAGAATGGCTAAAGTAGCTCTCCACCTCCTTGCTGCGGAGTAAATGACTGGTATTGAAAGCGTACGGCCTTGTGGACATAATCATCTTTGTGGGGTTCTGATACTGTAGTAGTGGAGAGTGATACTGTGCTGTTTGCAGCACCATAGAGGGCAATGGGGCGTGGCCCAACAATGAGCAACCATTTTTTAAAATTGTTATTTCTTATATTACAAATATATTTACAATATTTGTGTTTTTGAAATGTGGATTGTATACCCGGTAATATATTTCCCCAAAAGGCGGGTCTAAGAAGCAGTTAGCCAATCACTGATAAAGTCAATGATAAAGTTAACAATCCACATTATAATTTCAGTGTGCTAAAATAGATGGAGATTTGGGCATAGCCCTTCGCTGCGACGTTTAACAACATAAATAAATCTATTTTGTAATATATTTATCCTTTAATATATTTATTCTGGATATTTATAATATTTATATAATATTCTAAATATTGTTTTATATACAGTTTATATAGTCATAAATAAGATGTCCTTATTATGTTAAAGTGTTAAAATGTTAAAAATGTAACTGCAAAGTAATAATGCATGTTTGGTACCCTTTTTTGCATTGAATCATACTGGGATGTTTACTGAAACTGAAAAAAATGTCGTCTACAAATTATCAACAGCCATCCTGGCCAAAAGACTGAAAAATGTCTTTCTTCCACTTAAAAACAAGGATCAGACTGGCTTTATCTCAAATATAAACCCACAATAATATCAGGCGATCGCTGCACATACTAAACCGTATCCAACAGAATAATCTTGGAACCAATTGTCAGTCTGGATGCTGAGAAAGCCTTTGATTTAGAGAGGTGACTTTTCTTATACAAAGTCATATAAGATTAGCAGGATATGAACTAAATCTTCAAAAAACACACATTTTCATGTTTAATGGTATACCTCTAACATTAGAGATAAATTTAAACTTAACTTTGACCAGAACTCTCTGAGAAACCTAGGAATACACCCAAATACACCCATTCACCATTAAAAACTAAATACATCAATGGAACTATATATGTTTTCTCCTAAGCCATAGAATTTAGTCTATATAATTGAAAAAATGAATCTTCCACAATGTCTGTTCCTATTTGAGGCATTTCCTGTAGAAATTTCCCCAAAAGAATTTGGTGGAAAAACAGGGCATCTCCGAGAGGCACGATACACTCCAGAGGCCATCACTTATTACTTGGCAAAAAACAGGGTTCCTATCAAGGCTGTGCAAAACGGGAGTGTAAAGAAAATGATAAATACCCTTAACAAATGTTATATAAGCCCCCCTCAATTGTTTCTCGGGAGCTGCTTGTGTTCTGTATAGCAAATGTGGGAGGAGAATTCAAAGGATCTGAAGAAAGCTGAATATTTCCCTACAACAGAGCCTTGCATGAACATCACAGTTCATTAAAACAGTGGAGGTTTGACAATGAGAATGTCTGCAAACTACATTTTCCCCCCTGAAGAGCACACCTGGGAGGCTGCTGCACCAGGACTCAGGGAGGTTCTCGTATGTTTTTTGCATGAGGAAAATATTTCCTGCGTTAATGGTTTGGACTTTGGTTTGTATAACATTGTCATGGGAGCTTTCCTTTATTGCTTCAGCTGTTTGGACACAACAAGTAGCCTACATGCTATATTATCATCATAATTATTCTTAATTTTCATTTTATAAAAATGTTATACAAACCTTACTATAAGTGTATATTTTGCATTACTGGATTTTACATTTACCAACCTCTCTCCACATTCAAATTTTCCTAGGGATACTTATCCTGTAGATAGGATTTAGAGATTGGTTCAGACAGGTTCCACTTTGAACTTCCCTTGTCTGGCCATGGTAAAGGAATACAAACACTAGGGATGTGACAGTGACAAAGGGAATACAAAGACGCACCAGAGGTGAGGTGCCAACCATCACACCTTTCTTTCAAGAACATGCTAGCAGCAGAACTGCAGATCAGACCCACAATAACTTCTTATGCAAAGACGACCGGCTAGTCCAATCCACAGAAGGCCTGAGATAATATCTATTGCCCTCTTTAAAAAAATGTATGACACATTTTGTCAGAAAACCAAAAGAAACAGATGCAATACCCCTGTGTAACCTCAATTAGTTGTTTTGTATTTTGGGATTCATATTTACATAATTCATCATGTTTAGCTTATGTAGACATTTTCCGTACAGTTATCTGGGGAAAAAAAATGAGATTGCAAACCCTGGTTCAATGAGGAGGGGGAGAACTGGATTTAGAACTGCCCACTTTAGAACTGGATCAGCCTACAAAAACTGTTTAAAGGAGTCTTTAAAGGAGTATGTTTTGTCCCTATTAAAAGATTTTGCAATGAATTACTAAACGCAGAGAAGCTCTCTATCTATTACATTTTTGTCAAACAACTTTGGGAAATGATGGAAAAACTTTCATTGGCAGAGCCACCATTTTGAGACGGTGATGCACAAGCCAATTTCACTTTTACCAGACAGTAATATTGTCTAAGGATGATTTCGAAAGCATGTACGTATATGCTGTGTGTGTGTGTGTGTGTGTGTGTGTGTGTGTGTGTGTGTGTGCACGTTCGGGTACACAAATATTGGAAGCTGTTCTCTTTGGAAAGCTGCCAGCAGAGAGAAGGAGAGCCAACACAGAACAGGGAAGATGGAGAGAAGAACAAAGTAAACAGGGTACATACACTGGAGAGAAGTGTGACGCCAGTGCAGCATTAGGACATGCATACGCACCTACTCAATCTCACGCATGATTTCAAATGCACACGTACACACATGCATGGATACATCCCTACATGCAAGAAAACCCATTTTTCTACATCCAGCTAACTGTCTTTTTTTCCACTTTTCTTGCTCTCTTATTTTCTCTCTTACACATAGAAGGAGAGGACTATTGCTGCGCTGCTTTCAAAGAGCAGTGCCTTTGATTCTAAGCTACTTCATCTTTTGAAGTACATGACATTGATGGCCCTCAAAAACACACAATTGTGTTTCTCATATATAAATAAATTGGGTAATTGGACATGGAAGCAGCAAGCCACATGGATAGACAACAATATGAGTTCAGCATGTCTGAATAACCCAAAAACCAATAAACGAAACTGAATAACAGTTATGATTGCCATAACAAGCAAACCAAACTTTTACAATTAGATTTGTAACATTTCTTAAAAGAGCCAGCTGAGAGGTGTGAGTGAATGAGCTGTTCAGAGATTAAGCATCAGAAAGAGACAAACTTTTAGGCAGTACTGTGCATATAGTACACTCATTGATCAGAGGGAGGCAGATTGAAATAGAAATAAAGCAATCTGAGACCAGAAAGTCAAAAGGCAGGAGTTCAGTCATTGAGCTGCAGATCCGAGGAACAACAGTCGATCGATCAATCTGCCTGGCAACAAAAAACACAGAGAAGACTAGAGGAGGGGTAAAGACACGGCCATGCAGACAGCGGTGCTGGGCGGGGCCATGGTATGCATGTACACCAGGTAGAGGCAATCCTTTGGTTTCCACCTTAATGGATAACCAACCAGTGGGTAAGCAGCTCAAAATCTGCTCTATGTGGAGAGGATTTACAGAGAAAAACTACGTTTTGAACATAAAGAAAAAAGAGCAAATCCATTCATAATTTCACTTTGTGAATTTAGACATTTTTGTTATTATATATCAAATTAATTATGTTTTTTTCAAATTCTACTTTGTAGAAATTATAATTATATTTGTTGAGTCACACCTGGCTTCTTTAACAATGCTACTGCTGTGCAACAGGTGGTGACATTTTTCTTGTTAACCAACTTTTGCACAATTTGAGAATAAACTGAAGAATAAGAAATTAGCCACCAACATCTGGGAAAAATGTCATGGGGTTATAGGTTTTCTTTCCAACTTCCTAAATGTTCAGTCAACATTGATTGTATCCCTCCTTAGCAATGAATTCCGCCTCTTTAATTGGTGCTTGAGCATCCTCTTTTCTGTCTCCTCAGCGCCTGATAATGTCAATGTGACAGTTTGCTGTTTGATTTCAATGACTTGCTTCACAATGATTGACAGTTGGATAGACCCTGTAATTGGCTTCCTGGTATGCTCAGTCACCAAATAAATAATAGGAATGTGATGGGAGGCTGGGGCCTTTTATGTCTTTTCATTTTGGAAACACAATTTCAATTACTTAGACATTCTCTTTGTTAAGCTCCATTTAGCTTCATTCTCTATTTATGGGGGATATACTTTTGTAATTTAAGTAATAACATTAGTAATTAGAAGCAATTTGCTTTCCTAGTCCAAGACTTGCTGACACAACAATAACCTAATATAAGAACTGTAGGAACTCTGGTTGAAGCATTATTCACTATGCTGTCTCTGCAGAAGTTCATTGAATGACCAACCAAAAAAATGACCTGAAAGATGTTAAAAAATATTTATTTACTGGTCTACTAATACTCCCAATCCTGTTCATAGCACCTTTAATTGAATTAGTAAAATGGGTAAACAGAGAGAGGTCAAGTGTTATTGTCTCATTGTGTCTGGTGTTTGCTGCTCTTTAATCCATTCACGTGGTGTGCTAATGTAACTAATCTGACCTGCAAGGTGTTTTTTTTATCCATCTGAGAAGCTGTCACTGGGGACCCTTTAGAAAAAGCACTTTCAAAAAGTACTTTCCAGGTGATGGAATGAACCGTGCGCGCTCCCCAGTGCCTATGTGTCTCTGAAGGAGCTGCCGTTGTTTTTAACAAACAGTCACCTCATGACTAAGCCATGCCCGTAGCGGCAGCAGTTGCATGGACTACTCAATAAACTGAGTAGTCCATGCTCTTCCTTGCCTGGACACCAATGGCAGCCTACGTTACATCCACCAAAAGTTGCATGTTTAATCAAAGGCAAAAGGTTTCCACCAAGCCCATTATAAAGTAAGTAGCAAAAGGGGTGTGGGGAAGATGTGGATCAGGAAAAGTGTGTTGGGATGAAAAATGAACCATATCCAATTTCATGGATGTATCAGTCTAAAAATACTACGGCATGTCTGGCCGATCATTTTCTGTTATTGCATTCATTTTGAGCTGAAGGAAAACGACTGTAGTTCTAATAAACCCCAATGTGGATTAGCAACACCAGAATGGATTGTATTGTGTTGGTTTTGTATAAAATCAAAAACTATTTCCTCGGACAAGTGGTATCATTTATATTTTATATTATATTGTGGAATAATAAACAATACAATGTATTTGAGTGTAAAGTTCCATACGAAAACATTGTTGAATTTAACCTAAACTCACACTTTTCACAAAATCAACCATTTCACAAATAAGGGACAAAATATGACCATGATCATGTCAGGCCGTAGAATCTTAAATCACTTCATCACTTCAGTCTATCAAACAGCTGATACAGATGTTTCAAGTAATATCGTAAAATTATTTATCATCCAAGGGCATTTCAGTGCAATGACCGTATGCACCATTGTAACATATAAAGGGCTCAAATATTTCTTGGGAGGCAGAGAACGGCAGCTCATAATCCTGAATCCCATGAACCTCAGCAGCTGCATCACATTTTCTATGAAAGTTTTTTGCTAACAGGAAACCCAGCTTTAGAAACTGGGATGGGCTCGGTGCTTTTCACCCCTCTGCGACATCCGTGATTGTCTCCTGCAGCACGGACTGCACTTCCACTGGAATGTAATAGGGACTACAGCGCTGTACGTTTGGATGTGATGCTTGCTTTTGTTAAAAACCTCTGGGCTTCCCTTTCCGTGACCATAATGTATCCTTTATCCTTTCTAGCCGACATGTTCACTCTTTAACTGTTCTTTGTCTTCGGGAGTCCCCCATCTTTCCTTTAAGATAAACATTTTGATATGTTGCTTATTAAATATTTAAACTTAAGGGCTCTCTGTACTCCTCACTACACAAAGACATAATTAGGCTCTAATCCACCCACTTATTATACACTGTATTGTGCATTGTTTACAAACAGTAAAGTTGAAAGTGTCGGTTTTGCAAATTAAAAAACAGTTAAATGGGATTAAATGACTCCTTTATATCTGCAGTTACTGACAATATATATTTGTTTACATGAAATAATACAGTAATTAGGAGCACGTCATCCGCCCTACTGAGAGGGTGATTTGCTGCAATCTTCAAGCACTCAAAAGCGAGCAAGCCGACCCCTCTCCACCTGGACACAAACAGTTTGAGCCCCTTCCAAGACATGTTTGTCTATTTGAGTCTACTTCTGTTTTTTTGTGCAACATACTGAGATCGGGAAGAATGAACTTGCATAAGTGAAGTCAGCACAGAAGAGAGAAGCTGACTCATCTGGTTGCAATAAACATCCAAATGTATTATATAGAAGAAAATTAAACCAATTCTTTGATTTACGACCTTACTCTTTTTTGTCTGACTATATCAGTTGGTAAAGTCATTTTGAGGTCAGGTAAAAAGTCAGTGTTTGGTCTTACTTAGCTTAATCCTCTCCAAAGAATTAGATGGCAACAGGTAAAGTGTCCAACACGAGGCTTCAGGACAGCAGCCAGCACACAAACGGATCACATCACAGTGAAAACAACCATTAAATACAGCTAATGCTTTAAAATAAAGAGAACTGCTGAGTTGGCTGTAAATGTCTACAAACGACACTGTAAAAGGTGATTCAATTCACTTTGGGATCGGTTTGATAAAGGCGATGTCACCTTGAAAAAAAACATGACTCAAATAACCCAACAATTTTCTGGAGCTTGGATTTCTTAGCATTTTGTCATTTATTTACTAATTTGCATGTCGGCACCAGAGGTTGTATTTACGAAGCATACGACATAGTTCAGTTCAGTGGTTTGGTAAGCAGCAGCCCACTTATTAATTTCTTCCGTGTAAACTGGTCCGGAACAACGCAGTGGAACCATCTAATCACTGTAATTAAAATATTGCCTTAAACTGTATCCTTGAACTGATTCATCAAAGCAATCGGTGCATTGATGTTCATGTGAATATATTCAGTGACAAGAAATGTTCAGCAGTACCATGACCCAGCTGCACACATTCCAGCACATGACAATGACAACTGCTGATCCAACAACGTGGCCAGGTCGCTAATAATGTGCAATATAGCTGCCTATGCCTATTTGTCAAATTAGACAGTACCGAGGACAAAAAAAAAGTGAAATCTGCACTTACATCATCGCGTCAAACAGCACCCATAATGGCCGACACCCTTGACAAGATGTCCTTCCTTGTCATTGCCTTTGCAAACTGGGTTACGGAGTTCTGAGAAAGAGAAGTCTCTCAGCTCTGACTCAGTGGGCATCAAAGAGAGTGCCAAAAGCCGTTTTTTTTACTCTTGGAAGTTTGTGTTTAATATTTTATTGGTTTGATTTGAAATTGACCTCTCTCCGGCACGTCCCGATGAGGGTAAACAGTCTAGTAATTGAAGCTCTTTCAACATTGCTCTTCACTTTAGCCTTTTGGGGAAAAGGCGCAGTCATGGAGGACATGGACCAGACTTTAAATTTACAAATGTTTCTCAAAAGCATTTAACAAAGGAAAAGAAAACAGCATAACACGGTTATTCTTTTATCCATGCCATTTTTTCAGCAGGTTGCTAATAGGGGGGAAGGACACACTGACTAATCGTTTTTTTTCATCTTGAAGGATATCCGATTCTGAATATGTAATTTTGGTGGAAAAGCGGATGTGCAGCTACAAAATTAACTGTTGCTCACTAATTAAATTCAAGTGCATATTGAATGTTTAGGGGTAGGCATAATTAAAGGAGTAAAATCTATTTAAAGTAATGCAAGTTAAACAAGTACAATTAAACCAAAGAAATGAATGTATTGATCCGATTTCCTCATTTGCTTATGTGCAGAACTCCGCCTATAGTGTGATCCATACGTTGGTGTTCCCTCTAATAATAAGCTAAAAATATTCCCTCTTAATTGTTATTAACCAACAACAGCTGGTCCGTAGATGACAGAGACGCTCACGGCAGGAAAAACACGCCTCATTGCAGAGAAAGTAGCGAGGCAGCTGCGGACAATATTTCACTAATCCCATGTATTGTAACATTAACCAAACCCCTCTGCCCTTTGTCACCTTCTCCCGTCTTTTCTTTTGTGTGAGTTTAAGAGTCTTCTCATTCCTTCAACCCATGTGCTTGCCTCGTCACGACTGACTCATTCAATTATCTGACTCACCAAGCCGCTCAGTCTCCAACTGTGCTCAGGGCTGCATGTGGACCAATTTCTACACAAAGTATATGAACATCTATACCAATGTATCTGTGCCTTCATACGCTGTGTATCCCTGTGTGTATGTATATACATACAGTAAAAATATTATATTTAGACCAGGTTCATCCTCCATCTGTTGCGTGTTGATTTGCGAAAAACAAGGCATCTGTCTTTGTTGCCAAAAATAGAGCAATGTGACGGTTGGGATGCCCACCACACGCTGCTGTACCGACACACACGTACATGCGCATTCAAATAAACAGGCTCGCATGTACAGAGACACAAGGACGCACAAACTGTGAGGCCATTTTTAGAACGACATCAAGCTGTTGTGCCTGTTAGCGACTCTGAATGTCGATGAGGAGGTGAAGGAGGTGAGCCGTTTGGTTGAAGTCATCATTGTGGACCTTCCATTCACTGCATGCCGTCATGACCACGGGCACTTACGGATGTTTCAAAAAGGGTCTTGACATTAAACCAGTTTCAAGCTTTCAATGTGAGAGTATTGTGCTACTTTTCAGTCATTATTGATATCATGATCAAAGTAAGAGAACGCCAAGTATTGGATGCTTTTAATCTGTCTGGGCACGTTGGACCTGAACTGAGTTATAGCTCTGAAGCTCACGTCAGCAGCTCTGTGTGAATAGGACGGCAGCTTTCATGGTGTCCTTCCGTCGTTAGCTTTTGTTCTTTTTCAATGTCATTGAGAAACTGTGGCTGCTGAATTACATCAATACTACAGAATCCAATGAGTGGATGTTTACTTGATTGCACCGGCAGACTTTAAAAAGAAGAAATATTGGAAGACATGGACAATGTTGTGCATAGCTGTCCATTTCTGTTTCATGCATTTGGAACCATTGTGCATAGCACACTGCCTTATATTCACACTAGAGCTCTAAGCTTAATACAAAGAGCCAACTCATCGCTTTTCGCACAAGTTCTAACGGGCACATGAAAGCATATTCATGCATAAATAAGTCATGCAGTAATTGCGCTTTTCTGCACACTTCACTTTCAAGAGTTTGCTCTTATTTTATTCATTCTCAAACCTCCACCACTACCCTCATAAAGATGATATAGGACCTACGGACCGTCCCAATGAAACACAAGATCGTCTGCCACCGTCTGTAATTAACATGAGGAGGTACACACAGAAAGCCCACAGATCTGACAGTATTCCCCTTGAATGGGCTGAGAGGGCCCAGGGACACCATTACCCTAACTGATGAGGGCTATTCCTCATTCCTGGCCAGTCACTTCACAGCCATTAGTGTGTGCGTTATCGACCTGTGGAGAGGTCTTTGTGCTCACGGGGAAACACCTGCAGGTCAAATCATCCCACCTCCCCTACCCCTTCACATTCCTCTCTAACCCTCATCAGCAGGCATGAGATCAGGGACAGAGCGTAAGAGCAGTGGCTCCCACGTGGGAGATGGAGCGACAAAAGAGGGAGCGGGATAATGTACGTGTGCAATGTAATATATGAAGTGTGGGTGTGAATAGATGTACAGTATGCATTCGAGTGCTTGCCACGAGTAAAAGGGGAGAAAAGCAATAACAAGAATGATGGAAGCGGAAATGAAACTTAACCTTGGTTTTTTAATGAAGGGTTTTCTTTTATAGTATAGAGAACAACATTTTTTAAATGAAAGGATTCTAGTTTTTTTTAAATAAATTTCCATCTCTAAACAATCCGGCTTCTCTACCTTGTCTGTTACTCTCTGCCTCAACCTCATTTTCTCCTATTGAATATCTGGGTCACAAATAGCCATTTCCCTTTTTATAAAAGACCATATAATATCCTGGAGTTAACTTCTCAGTTAGGAATGAATATTGAATTTGTCCGTAACAATTTTCAGCTGCGGGTTTTGTTTTCCTGTTTTTTGTTGCAAGAAGAGGTTGAATGTGGGATTGCTTCAAGACGAACTGTCACGCTCGTGTTTATCTTAATGAATGGAAATGTCAGACTGTACAACAGCGTGACTCATTGATGTGTTTTTAATGATTTTTGGACATTAATAGAAGTCTGCATCAGAATTGTTAGTAGCAGCAATTCATTGTTAATTTTGGCCCTTTACCATAATGCGATGATAAATATGACAATGCTTATCCTTTATAGTTCTAATTTAATTGCATCACAGCGTTAACTTCAATAGTTTGTGAATGCTTATTTTTTTATCAAGGGACTCAATTGTGTCTGTCTACCAGAAATGTTTCTTCTTTTCTTCTTTTTTTTTTTCATCTTCACGGATCAGCCGAGGCAAACTGTTGAGGCTGAGAGGGTGACTAGCTGTCATTTAACATAAGTTGCCCTCTGTACACACAGTCAACTAGCCTCCTCTGGTGTGGCCTCATCTCATTCTCCACTGTCATTCCAACTGACAAGTGACCTAAAAACTCACCTTGGAATTGCTCACATGGCCCCGTATAGACAAGTACCAGGGAGACCACCCACCACTGGAAAAAGCCTGACAAGAGACACTGTTCACAAGTTTCAAGAGCCCCAAGCTGTTTGTCTTAGCGCGCCCTCAACCGCTGGGACGATAGATTCAAGTTCTCTTCAGCTAAGTAGATTGGCAGAGGGCTGCGGTTAATCTCCTGACTGATGTACCTTCTCAGCCGCTGGTCACAGCGGCATCAACGGCCGGAACGCAGATGAAAGCCTGTTATTTGAAGTGCGATGCCTAAGACCTGCAAACGCCTTCCATTATCTGCATTACGGATACATGCAATGTATTTAAACATGAAATGAACGCTGCACTTTTCAGTGTCTGATGTCATCTGTGTCGGACTGCAACATCAAATCCAATGTTAAGTGCCTTGAAGGGAAAGAGCTAATGTAAACGAGTGTGTGTGTGTGTGTGTCTGCATGTTCTTTCCTCGGCATCCAAACAAGAGAAAAGTCCTTCACTACACTACAACCAAACCTTTTTTTTTTAGCTTTTATCCACCCTACATCATCATTTTGGTTCTAATACACATGCATTAATCTGAGCTGTACACATCTCCACCTGTCTTGTTCTACTTAGTACCAAAAGGAACAAAGACACGTGTCTGCCCTTGTTACAGGCCTAATATCTATTCTCTGTGCGAGCAGATCAAAGCATTAACGCTAGACAGCTAGGAGACATGAATGAAATGCTAATCCTATTAACATTCCCAGCATGCCGAGTGGCTCGCTAATGGCTGCAGCTATGGGTTGGATGGGAGTCATCTTATTTAGGGAGCTCCAACTGAAGGCATTCATCAGAGCATTGATATCATCACACATTATATGAACAGCTGCATATATTTTTCATACGGTTGACATTTTTGGGAGATGCAAGTGTGGCGCCACATAAATCAAACTGACAATCCAATGGACCTGGAATGGATCAGGGTAAGAAAGAGAGGATGCAAGGAGAAGCGAATATATTCCCTTGCACTTAAACACATAGTTCTGCTTCTTCCATGGTTCATTTATCCAGTATGTAATTTGTCTTTTTTTATAATATAAATCAATGACTGAGGAGTCTTCCTGTGGTCCTTGACAACCACAAGTTGCTGTTTAACAGGAATTGAAATGGAGTGACATTTAGGTGAAAAGAAAATGCTACATTTGAAATGTCACCAAGGTAAATATGAAAACAAATTTATAATAATTTAAATTTGACCCACTGTGCTAAATTATACTTTTTTGTATTGGAAGCAGCTGTAAGCCTTTTAACTAAGATTGAAAAAGGATTCCACACTGATATCTTAATTACTGACTCCCATTAAAGCTTTTTTTTCCGAATCGTGAGTACTTGTAGTTGTAAGCTTACAAAATAAATTGAATCAAATGGAATACTTGTAATTGGCAATGGTTGTAAGAGAAAACAAAGTAAGTGTTAATATAACACCTTCATATGGTGAAACAATGGGTAAAAAGTTAAAATAACTACAAAAACAACGGCTAGACAAGCCTCTCATTTGATGCTGGTGAGGCTTTAGATAAAAAAATGTTTAAATAAATTGTAGAGGTTTAATTTTAGATGGTAATTCAAAATGTATGAAGTTAAATAACAAAGGTAGAACTTTGAGAAATTGGAATCAAGCTTTTCTAACTAATTGGGCCTTTCTTTGTATAATTTATCCAAGAAAGGTAAGAGGTTATCTCTGATTATTCACTGAACATCAATCGTAGACATATCAACGCCTCACATTCAAATCATTGCACTCACCAGCTTGTGCAAATGCTTAAGGTATCAAATGCATTTATTTCATACTTTCAACTTTGCCAGACCCCTAAAACAATTTCATCTTTTTGAACCATCCAGTCAAAATAGATTCAAGTCAAGGACACTTATTGTGGAACTTCTCATTCAGGGCTGTGCTGTTGTACATTTCCAAAAACAATCTATATCATTCACTGTCTTCAACCAGAGAGCAGGGATTTATACCACGGACAGGGAGGGAGAAAATAGATGACATTTTATTTCCTGCAGGGAGAGAGAGTGCAAGATGGAGAGAGAATGGAGTACACTATGTCTTCTGTCTCACAACACTTTTGGTGCAGAGGTCATTATTTAGTCTTGTGATCTGGATAGCCAGTGCTGCAGAAGCCTAATGAAAAGTGCCTTAAACCCCTTCCCCGTGTGTCATTTTTTGTTAGACAATATGATGGATGGTCCATTTTACAGCCTATTTCATCTACTGTGCTGTTCTAAACTTTATTTTCAGGGTGCTTTTACTCGAAACATCCATTTTTGTGTGACATGGTTATTCATCAGGGAGGTGGCTCGATGCACCAAGGCTTTCAGGAAGGTGGGAAGAGAGGCACAGACTTCACCCCACCCATATCCTAACGTCCTCACTTCGTCAGTATCATTTTGTCCTCATAAAAGCTCTCATATACGTATATACGGGTGCTTAGTACTCCGGCTGAGGTAATCTAACATCCTACATTCTTAACCTTGCTGAAGACAAACCATGGAAGGCATAATGAGATTGACAAACGAGTACAACACGGATTTGTCAATTATTGAGTTAACAAAAAAAACAAAAACAGGTAGAGTAAAAACGATCAGCCATGCCGTCTTTCTCCTGATTCAATCATTAACCCAGACGACCTTAGTTCTTCTTCGTAAACTAGTCCCTCTCCCGTTGTGACGCACCGTTGTGGGGAGGGCTGGGTAATGAGCAGACCTACGGGGGGATGTGCACAGCTAGTCAGCAGGCCAGTCCTCCAGGTCACACGGAGAAGGAGCATTAAAAACGAGCGCAGGGACCTCGAGAGGGGTTTATATGGTTAGACGGTCTCATCTGTGTCCGGTTGTGAAAATGATGGCTGTAATTTCCGTTCACACTGATAAATGGCATCTACAGTTTTTACTTGGGTGATTGCCTTCAATAAATCTCCTCAGATTAAAAAGTGTACTCTACACTGACAGCACTTAAAAAGCAGTCTCCTTCTCCCCAAGTGTAGTAGTGCATAATGTACAGCAGATTGAAAAGAGCCAAATTGCCGTATTTTATTCTGATAAACTCTTGTCGCATATCACACTTATGTGACGTTATGTCTCCAGACATGTGCAGATTCCTGGGATATTCAAGCACAGGGTCCTCAGATGACCAGCAATTGCCCCTCATGTGACCACCGTGTCCCACACAGAAACACGCACATCCAGAGCCACCAGTGCGTTCACCGTAAAAGGGATTACTGTACCAGACCAGCCTCCTGCCCCGTGGGAAGGTCATGTCGTCCAAGGCCGCGGCTGACACATCGCTCTGGGGTGTTCACACATCTGGAGCCCCTCGCCCTGCCCCCTGCTGGTTCCCACAGGCAGAATAGACCTTTGGACATCACTGTGCTGCAGCAGCTGGGGACTACACATGTTTGTTTTTTCTCCTACCCTGTCAGCAGAAGGTCAGGGTCCCACAATGCCCCTGAAAATCACACACAAGGGACATGCCCACATGTCCAACCATTTCTTACTGTTGTAATGTTACATTTACATACTGTATATTTACTAGCTGACCCCTAGGTGCGGCATAAGGGTATGTCAACAAAGCTTTCCTTAAATTGTGTTTTTCGCACAACCTCACACAAACGTACACACTTTATTATTATATTTATATTATTATTATTTCTCTCACTCTGTTCCGCGTAAGAAGCCAGACACCAAACCACCACGGGGAATATGTTGACCCTGTTTGAGTGGAGTAATCCCTGCATCTGTCTGCAATATTACTACATCAGCAGAAAGCTCCTCACAAAGTGTATGTCCAGGAAAGCAAATGGTTAAAGCAGAACCGCCTTTTCAAATCGCTGCATCAGTATAGCCAACAGCCTCCTGGCTGCTAAAAGCGTATGGGTGCGAGGGACAAGCTTAGGATTGTGCTTATGCAAACACGTTGAAAAGAAAGATATACCAGCATTTGTAGAGTTTCGAGGCCAGCTTTCAACACAATGCTTTCCCTTTTGCGATGTAAATCAATTGAAAGTTACTACTACTTGAAATAACGATTGGATTTGTTCTAAGATGTTGTCGATTTGTGAATTACCCAAATGCCTGCTGTGCCTGACAAACATCTGGAGAGCCTTCATAAACAGGTACACCTATTGTAACAGCAGCTGGTAGATTTTAATTTTAGACAGTCCAGCTTGTCTGGCCTGATACTTCAAAGGTATGAAATGCATCAGTGCTTTGAAGAGAAGAAAGAAAGAACTAAAGGGAGACAGACAAGTGGACAGCATTAATTATTTAATTCTTCAACAGTCTTCAGATATTTTTACCCAGAGATTTTCTGGTGGATGAGGTCATCCTTTAATCCAGCACTACATCCATGAAAAAAAAAAATCCACGTGAAAACGTGTATACAAGTCTTTGGCAAGGACTGTGAGACATGTCTGCCCAACTTTATCCAACTTCACATGTAAATGTAAACTCGGGTAAAGGAGTTTACATTTCTGCAAAACAGTAAAATACATGATGTTACAGCAAATAATGAACCCTTATATCACTCCCTCCAGTGCAAGGAAGCACACACCCATAGCACTGCCAATATTTAAAGGGGGCTTTGGAAATACACATGGAGACATCAGGTCCTCAAACAATATGGAGACAGACTGCGTGTGCGCATAATGGAATATTGTCATTCAGACGGAGCAGTAGTGGAATTAATTGAATTTGTCACAGAGACAATTTGGACTTTGATTAAAAAGGACTTGCAGATAATGGCTTTGGTGCTAATGTGCATTGTTTGAGTGTAAGTCAAAAAGACACAAGTTTGCTTGGTTGTGGATGCACAATGGTTTAATGACTAAAATGTAGCCTCCGTGACATCCCTGCGTGACTTTGGAGTAAACAACTATGGCTGCTAATGCTGATGTCGCGCTGTGAGTTGAATATTAGCGGAATACAAGCGATTCAAAATGATCTGCATTTGCCTTTAGTGTGTCTAGGAAACAAATGCTCAACAAGACACAAAAAGGAAATATTACAGTGAATTAACCCTAAATTGAAACTCACACACAGCAACTTAAATTCATTAGACTGCATGCTGAGATTTGAAAGTAGGAAGTGTGAACTGTTTGGTCTAAAGCCAACAGCGTGAGGCTTCTGCATTGCTTCTCTCGCCGCTGCTTCCTTCTCAAAGTCATCCAGCTCCACTCCCTCCTTTTTGGTCCTGTGAATAACCTCCAATCATTTACAATAAGCTCTCGGAGGAGAGCTTAGTAATATGATGATGCTGTTATTCTGAAACTAGGTGGTATAAAACAATATCACCATGTAAAAAATGGAGAAGGAGCACCCAAACAGAGGCCCTGTTCAACCATACATCACAGCATAGATGCAGGACAGGGAAATATGCTGACATCAGGCCTCTATCCAACTTTCTTACCCTCCATGGACACTTCATAAAACAGAACGTTGGGTGTAAATTTAGAGGATGCAGCCGTAAACAATAGGCCACTGGGAAAAGTTTAGAGAGTTCAGCTCGAATAACAGTTTAGCCAGGAGAACCTGCTGATGATGAATAGGTTTGTTTGTCACCTTTCTTCCCTCTCCGGGGAACAATGATATGGATCACAGAGGGAGAAAGGGGAAGGGAATACGAGGGAGGAAGAAAAACAGCATCCTAAATACAACCATTATACAGCCAGCAAAGAAAATAGCTGGTTGTGTGAACCTTTTAACAATCCCCCAAATGTGACATGTCAAATTGTGTTTTAAACATGCTCACTGGGAACTATTTTCCAGTTGTCATGTAAAAGGCTAGAGTCCATACGTCTACACAGTTAATCATTATTGAGTGGCTTGCTTACCTTACTGTTGAGAATGAAAAATGGCCCTCATAGCTGGGATGAATATACAGACACATGAGTTCATAATAGTCTTATGAGCCCTCTACTCTACACTGAATAAAACAACCAAGATCCCACGAGAATGTACTGTTCAGTTATTTCCGAACATTGGATTGCATAGCTGAAGAAAGATGAAGCATCAATGTCTTTGCAAAATGAAGGACTGTATGTATGATTTCGGAGCATTTGCCTCAGAGAGAGAGAAATAATGTCTGTGGTGTGCTGTATCTCGCGGTGTATCTCTGGGGAAATGTGGTGTTTTAGATAATGACAGGTCCCTCGTATTTGCTGATACCAAACTCATACATTATGCCATGAACAAAACCTCATCACAATTCTTAGCCCGGGTGTTGTCATCTATCTACAGCACAGACTCCCTGAATAGGTAAACACAGTGGCTGCTAGGCTCCAAAGAATACAAAAAGCGGGTGTGACGGTGATGATAATGTTGTGCGTGTAAGGTCCGATTCAGCCTGAAAATCAGACCTTTGTGAAATAACATGATTCTGTATTTTACCGCCATTTTGTGCAGTTCAGAAAAGCATTAAGACATATGCACCCACACTGGCATATATTTAGTCAGAAAGAAACACTATTTAACTGAAATGAAAGTTTTAGTTCAGTGAAACAAACAAGTATTTTTTTTTTATTGATTAAAAATCAAGATGCAATGGATCCACAGTACGAAATGGATTATAGGAGTTGTGGTTTGTTATTAAGTTTGACGTTTAATCTTTAGCTGTTTTGTCCTCATCAATTACAAAAAAAACCTAGGCAATATGTGTAAAAATAGGGCTGCCATAATTACACAAAATATGGTAATTGTAAGTACAAGCAAGCATGTCAGGCCAGATATTAGTTAGAGGAAATGCTTATTCAGTTAGCTATAATCAAATGCCTAGTTTGAATGAAATCACTAACTGGTTGATAGTGGCTGTCAATTTAAAAGTTTTGAATGGCTTATTAGAGGGTATACACTCCCTCTAAGGAAAAATCTTCTCACGTAAATCAAAGACGTGGTGTGGAAATAAACCCGAGATGCTGGTCCTCATGATGGATGAGGATTCTGTCATGGAAAGGGCACACTTCACCGCTGTTCCACTGACTGCTGTTTTGAGATCTATTGTCAAAGAGCAACTGTGTGTTGTCCGTCAAGAAACCCAAGAGTAGGTGTGGAACGCGCTATTGAGGCGACGGCCTGAGCGCACACAAAAAAATCAAGTCCTGTGCATCCTAACACGGGAGGAAGGACAGGCTTGCTTGCATATCCGGGCTCAAATCTGAGGGAAGCTGTTTGCACTGTCTGTCTGCGTTAAGATCAAGTGCATGCTGGCAGGAAGTATAGGGACTGGGATACAGAAGTCACCACCTTGCCCTTTGCAGTTTGTGGATTGATCTGACAAAGGCCTCTGAAGTAACGTAAAACAGAAAGACATATTGTGAGATATGAACCTTGAAATCACAGTGCTCTGGAGACTCAAAAAGAAAAGAAAAAAGTCTGAATAAACAGTTTTACTGACTCTTTCACACTCTATCTGACACACAGCCGTGCAGCATTATTCCAAAGGCCCAGAGGTTTCTTCTGCTGCAGTTAAACCTGTGCAAGGAATTATTAGTTTAAGAAAGATTAAGGACTCACAGGGTGGAACATAAGGGAAAAATCTATATTTCACCTAAACATTATCCATTTTTTATGAAATTAGAATTATATTTCTTTCTGAAGAAAACTATTGGAACAGAAAAGGACTCAATACTTTGGCGAGTTTAAAGGTGTGATTTTATGACAACAGAATACTGTGAGACTCTAAAAAAAGAGGTTGTCTCAGAGTCCCATTAACACATGCAACTGTGAGCAAACACATAAAGAAATAGCGATTTAAGTGGCGGATCATTGAGTCATCTGGCTACACCATCTCTTTGAGCAATCACAGATTCTCTTTCATCTACACTGTGAACTCCAGAGATCACACCCATGCATCCGTCTGCACAAACAAAGACACTCACACAACCAACTGGGTCTCCAAAACATGCATTCAGACACAAGGAAAACATGCCAGAACAAATGGAGGAGCGTTCTATCAGTTTTGGTGATTATTTTATTGTTATAGGGAAGAAACTTTAAATATTGGGTGAAATATTGAAGAAAGCAATTATGATTTATGATGAAAATGTTTGGGTTAGTTTGTCCTACTTCCTGCAAATGTTACAGGTGAACATTATGTCTCCTACAGAAATAATAGTAGGAGAAATCTGAGACCAACCACATATAGCTATTGGCAAAAGCAGCAACAAATAAATATATTCCAAACAGCCTTCAAAATTGGGTGGGTCCCTTGTAATAATTCTTACAATGGCCCGTAACTGAACCTAATTGCCGACCACTGACAGACACAATCACTTCCTGTGGCATTTTCATTATGAGAATTCCATTCAGTGGTGATTCTACACCTGCATGTCAACAGAGCTGCCATCACACTCCGCATTCGTCAAACGAATGGAAATAACGTCCGATGAAGGTCAGTGACGTCATACATGATGAACACCGAGAAAGGAAAGGGCGTAGACTACGAGTGACTGTCAGGTGGTGGCGTTAAACAGAGAGCAGGGTTTGGTGAATGGACTCATCATGTGACAGAATAATGAGGGGACGAGGGATAACAACGTGAATGATGCATGTAGGGTGCTGAGAATATGGGAAACACATCCACGCTGAGGGCCGAGGAGTGGGGGGGCGGGGGTTTGGGGGCGGCTTTTGGGAAACGTCAGGATGACAGATGCTTTTATCCAAAGTGACTTATAATAAGTGCATTTAACCAAGAGGGTACAGACCCAAAACAACAAGAATCGAGAAAGTTCAATTTCTTTCCAAACTACTGAGCAAGTGCCAACTGATGTGACACATCACCAATACATTTCAAACCTCAGAAAGAAGTGGCAGATCTTCTTTTTAAATTGTAATGAATTGTTAACATGACTTTCAAGGTGGTGGTGTTTCTTATTACACAATAAATCAGGAGCAATATTAAAAAATATAGAAGTTACATTACAGTTTTTCCCAGGTGCCATGTTAAGTAAAGTCTGATAAACTAGCTCACAGAATGGCACTGGTAGGCTAACCTCTAGTGTGTGAGTGTGTGTGTGTGTGTGTGTGTGTGTGTGTGTGTGTGTGTGTGTGTGTGTGTGTGTGTGTGTGTGCGTGTGAAAGACAGAGTGAGTGTGTCCGCATGCAGTTTATCCAAAACTCAAGCTCATATCCATAATTTTCTTTAACAAAGCATATGGATTTGGAATCTCCGGGCAAAGTAGAGGAGCTTTATTTGCCAAGAAAAGCCAAATGTCTGGAAATGTGGATGGATGGCACATTTCAGGCCACGTTCATGGAGACGGGCCGACAGAAGGTGACAGTAGCTGTCGGTCGGGGCACTGGCTAGGATTCATAACGACCCCAGGCCAGATCACCGGCCATCTGTACAGTGCTATAGATATCTGCGCACTGCTCCAGTGGCGGAGGAGCGCAGGATACGATGGGGAGGGAGGAAGCGGAAGAGTGACCTTTGGGTGAATGAGTAAAGGGACGAAGCCCAGACGACGGACAGACAGAGCGAGTCAGGACAGAGGTGAAGAGGGAGAGGTGACTGACAGTGATAGATGGAGACCCCCACAATCTGCAGGAAACGGAAGGAGCATGACTTACATCCAGTCCTGTCCTACAGTATATCACTTATGGCTGCTTGACACAGCCCAAGGCTTGGAGGAAGAGGAAAGGTGAAGGAGTCTGTCAGTTCCATCTTCTCGCAGGTGCTTGGAGACAAGCCATTTGTCAGAGTTTGTCATTGGCTCTGAGGTTATCTTGCCTCTCTGATAGAAGATGATAGGAGGAACATCAGAGTTGTGCGTGTGTGTGACAGGGAGGTGTGTGGAAGTAGGGGGAGGGAGGGTTTCATTTGGTCTCTATATATAAAGCATCCATCACCCATCAGACGTGTAGGTGTCAGCTAACCAGGCAAATCTAATGATGTGATCCTGTGGAGGTGAGGAGGAGGAAATCGATCTCAAAAAGTAGTGAGTGGAGTTTAATGCTTTAAGCCTATTCATAAAAAACACCTTCATTTCAAATAAATAAAAACAGTCTGCTTCACACCCGCACAAGATAAAAAGATTAAAATGTTCTGCTAGCGGGTTAGGAAAAAAATAAGAACTATAATATGTCAAAGTGCCTTTTATTTAGTGTAAATCTTACATATATAGTTTATGTGATTTGAAAGGTAAAACATATGTGAATGTAGTGTTAATTGGGTGTGGAGCTTCTTCACCATAGTCTACAGAACCGTTTTGATTGGTGCTTCATGGTTTTCTCAGTGAATCACCACCAGGAACTTCTCATTGGCCAGCGGCAAGTGTAAAAAGTGACCTGTCGCTCTGAACTACTGCTGTGATCCTACGTATGTATGTCCTAACAAGAAACCCCCCCCCCCCACCCCCTGACCTTAGGAGGGTGATGTTCCCTGGAATGGTTGGCGACACCAAAGCTGTCCAAACACATCTCACGGTCATGCTTCAACTTTTCTGACATAGCACGACAGCGAGAGGCATCCAACCCGTCTCTTCGACAATTACTTTAAATGCCGAACAGGCTGTTGTTTCGCGAGACCAACTCCCAGCGGGTAGTCGGACCTGCTGCTGCTTCACTATTTCATCCAATAACGAAGACCAGTACTTTGCTCATCAGCATGGGAGCAAGTGGTTGAAAATGCTGAAATGATTGTGTGTCATGCGTGTCTGTCTCATCTCTCTGTGAGGCGGCATTTGCCATGAAGAGCTTTAGTCTTTCCACTTTCTCATTATATTTACACAAATACGAAGGGTGCATTTGGCATCATTAATTCAGTTGAAAAACAAGCGCACCGTGTGATATTAACATTCAGATATTCTGTTGAACCAGAAGAGAGCAATGGACATATGGATGTTGGAACCCTAAAACACACGGGCAAAATGATAGAAATATGATGCACTGGTTCAGCTGTCTCTGACATGGCAGCGTGCCCGAGAAAAGGTTGGCTTCTCTTCTCCAAAACACATTTATAAAAACTATGACCTTGAATTAGCTGGGGCTGGCTCTCTGGTGCAGCTGACGAGAAGTCTAAAATTACTGCTGGGGGGTCAGCGAGGGCCCCCGTCGAGGGAACGCAGAACCACAGGCTGTGTTTTTCCTTGCTGGTGCCGTGGAGGAGAAACAGTCAGTGACAGATGAGTGAAAGATAAAGAGAGTGACTCTAGTAGGGATTCTGTCCTCACCAGATCTCTTCTGCTTTTTTGCTCTGTATTTGGACCAGGGGAGACCGGCCATAAAAAGGCAAGGTCACACCGGGTGAGCGCCACAAAGCTAGAATAGTAAAAAGCCAGCAGTCCTTCTGACCAGATACGGTTAATTGCGTCAGAAGGACCTGTACCACATGTTTGTGGTGAATACATGACAGGGTAGATGGAACAATAAACTGGTTACATAAATAGGGTAAAATACATTTGAAAATGTGTAATTAATCTTAATGATTATTTGATGTATTGGGCTTTGACAATTGTATTGTTGAGGTTTGTCCTGTCTTTTCTGCTGGAGACGTTTTTTGAATTTGCTTTCAATTCTTCCTCTCCTCCAGGAATTGTAGCGCTGAGATGCACTTGTATAACACATTGTACCCTTAAGAAGAGCAGAAGTTGAGATTAGTTAACATGACTTTGGCAAAGAATCAAAATAGCCAGCAGAAATTATATCTTGACAAACGCCTAAGCATATGATGCTCATGACCTCTGAACCCGAAATCCTGTAGTTCACGGTAACTCCGGGCAGTAAAGACATCATTTTAAATGTTTTCTTCAACTGCAAAAACCTTATATGTATATCTCTGCTTACCGAGTAGAAATATGATTGATAAAAACATGACAAACATAACAAGAGCCACTTGACCTAGTGATACTTTCCACACTGGTCTACTCCAACATTCACCCCACAGCCTCCTTTCTGCCCCTTCCTTCTGAAAATGCCTCACTGAAGGCATAGAGCAGCTGGGGCATGGTTGAATTTCAGCTCATAAATGAATAGAGGGTAGAAGGGCGTTTTGCTTTAAATGGTGTCCATTTGGAAGATCACAAGGCCAATGAGCATGACCAGCGCTTTGCCAGCCCTCTAATTAATTAACAATGACTGGGGGGAGGAGGGGGGGGGGGGGGGGGCTAAGCACACGTCCAAAAATCCAGGCCAACGATCCATCAATTTGTAAAGGGTTGAGAAGCGCAATGCTAAAAGGATTCAAATGAAATCAAAGACTCCACTTAGAGAAGGTGTGAAGACCAACAATCTAAACAAAATGTGAAAACAAACAACAGTTGCTGCAGATGTCATGTAGATTTTAAAAGTTTCTCATCCAGTTTCTCTCAAAGGGGCAATAACTCATATCTAAGAAGAGGTGATATTTGAGTGTCACAATGGCAGCAATAAAATCGCATCCCCCTGAAGCTATCGGCAGTCTGTCTCCATTACAGTCAAGCCCTTCTCATGAACCCTGTCTCTGTTGATATCACCTTTCAGGAAAGAGCCTTTCCTCATTGTCTCTGTTCATTCCTGTTTATTTATTGTTAATAGAGGCCCCGAATCCAGTGGTCACAGCTATTCTGACTGGTAAATAAAAGACTCCAAAAAGGCCTGCACGTTTGAACAGTGTCCTAATAATATACATATACATTATAAATATAATACATCATATACAGTATTAGTTATTGCTGATTACATGCACTAAAATGAACAATGCTTCAGGAGTTAAAATTATGTTAGAAAGGCCAGTGATTAATGCTGAACCCTGGAGGGCCTCATTCATCAAATAAACACCCTTGACTGTAAAGGAACATGAGGATATTATGAGCGTATTGATATAATGCCAATTGTAAGCCTCTTAAGCTATTGTATCTGCTTGAATGAAGCTGCATTTTTCATGCCTGAAAGATAAAGTATTGGCAGCTATCTAACTCCAATTTGGGAAAATTGAGTTTGACTTGAAGTGGTTTGAATTATTTTCTTAACAACTCAAAACAAAGACACACACACACACACACACACACACCCACACAGTTGTATGCACACGCTATCATCGGTAGGAACACATGCTGGTTTATGAAGATAGTACTGCAAGCAAGGCATTGGCCAAGTGTGAAGAACATCGGTTCTGGAGATGGTAAAGGACGTATACCTAAAGATAGACAGAGATGCCTGACTGTAGATACCAATAATCTAATGTATAATTTAATCCAGGATAGCACCTGAGATTGACATACAGATTAATCATTGGTGCCCCAACAGTGGCTGACTGCAGGAGGCAGAAGGAGGTGTCTTTGGCATCTTTTTAGGAGTCAATCCCAGGTAGCATTAGCGCCAACGGCGGCGCACAGGTCAGCGGTCAATCGCAAGGATGACATAGAGACATCCTATTCCCTGTCACATATACACACCTACTTTTAGAGTCATCAATCAACCCTTCCTGCCCGGAGAGAACTGGGAAAGCAGGACACACAGAAAGAACCCAGCTGCAGGGCGGGTTTTTTCCAAGGATCTTCTTGGTGTGAAGCAACAGCGCCAAACCACCACACTAAAGTGCTCCCCGCCTTCCCATTGACGTCATTCACATTTCGTCTCACAATGAACAGCTTGTTTCCTGGAATTAATGAAAAATGCTCACCCAAAGGTGCAATTCTCTCCCACTCTTATATTGTATCACACGCTCTCTGCGGTTTATTTATGAAGCCGTATATTTCAATTTGTTGTTAAGTGTGGTGGCTGGCATTATGTAGACTTTAAAGTGTGCATGGTTTCATGAGGTCTCATGTGCTGATACAGTGAATAGACAAGAGGGAGGCCAAAGCATCTACCTTGTTATCTTGCTACTTATCTGTGTACTTTTGACTATGACCTTTCTCTTCACTGCCTCGGGTTTGTGACACCACACTTGACATGTTGTAGCAGTCATTGCACTTTGTTTTGATGCTGGATCCTGCTCGCCAACACCACCACCCGAGTCATATTCTGCTGTTTAGCGATACCGCCCTGCCTGTGAACACAGATCAAGGCCAGAGGGCAGACTCATGGGGGTTTGTAAATGGACCTGTCCTTCTCCAGTGCATTCATGATTCATGTATATTCTAGTTTTAATTGTCTTTTGATTGAATTTTGCATAAACTCACACATGGTACGTCACACGAATAGACAGGTGTGTGATCAATCGGACAGTTCTGACAGGGTGAGGTGTCATTCTGCCACATCTTCACTTTGTGGGAAAGACTAAAAAGTTAATAATGATGACACACATTAATCAAGCATTCTGTGCCAATAATAGGGATTGTTTTAGGAAATAATCGTGAGTAATGGCACACACACAATTGCTCCGCTATTTCGGTGGGCAGCTTTTGTCAATGCAATCAATGCTGCCTGGAACAGCACTGTGAAGCTCTTTGCATGATGGACTTGGACAGAACTGCCAAAAAGTAAAGTGAGGAATACCTTGTCTCGCTGTGTCTTGGTATCCCTCCATGACCCAATAGCATTTTTATTATTGTGACAAACGTTTAAAACCAAGGTTTGCTATGAGGAAATAAAGTTTACACTTTACATCCTGTTAACGTTATTGAGGCTGTTACATTATAATCACACAGCAGTTTAGAGCGGAACCTGTTTAATGTTAAACTTTGAAACTCATTGACCAATCTTTGGTTGGGATCAAAATAAGGTAGAAAATAAACTCAAACTCCAACATGTTCTGTTAATGTAGGTCTACATAAAAGTTTTGATTAAATCTCGAGAGTGGGGACAATCTCTTAACAAGCTAATTCTCAATGCTGCATCAGAGTAACAGAAATATGCAATTTGGCCGACCAACTGCGGTGTAACAAACACAGCCCTCAGAATGATCACTAAGTTGCTATCTCACAGGTAGGCCCTAAAGGTTTTATCCTTTGGTGCACTGCAGGATTTGTTATGTTGCTGCGCTCAAACCGCTGCAGACTGCAGTCTAAATTGGATTAGTCAAAGATCTGTCTTACAACTTAATCAGATACACTTTCAGGCCGCTAATTAAGAAGAATAATTACATATGCCTGTCCCCTGTGGGGCAAGCACTCCTAAGTGTGTGTTTTAGAAGGACTATTATTAATTATGGTTGCTAAGGACTGAAAGGATCAGGCTTTCTGCGTTGTCGTGTCAAGTGTGCCATGACTGAGGAAATAATTGATTTGATCTGCTCCACTGCGCTTAAAATCTCAAATTATTCTGAAAAAACAATGCTGTAATATCATACTGCAATTGTATTTTACAGGTTTTCCATCAACGCTGTGCTCATAATTTTAACTCCTTAATCCTGCTCTACATTATACAACATAAGAGCTGATCCACACTCAATCCCTGCAGACGTTGAGTGAACCCTTTGCTGGATTGTGAGATCTGGAAGATGGCACTTGGTCTATATAAGCTATCATACATGTACTTTTATTACTGATGAAACAATATTTTACTTTTTTTGTGGGTTTTTGTCATGAACAGAGAGAAAAAAATATTTGTCACATATCAGATTCAATTTCGATTGTGAGTTCAACCACGACGCCTCCTGAAAACGGCCTCTTTGGTGGTGATACAGCAGGTCGCTGAAGGGCCACATTCTGCCATGAAGACTCAAAAGGTTAAGGTCATTTCTCACCTTTGTCATCCTCATCTACTCTGCCAATTGTCCCCAGCCGGTGGAATCGTGTGACTGGCTGGTATTGTTCACAGAGTTATTATGTCCATCTTTCTGTGGAAAGACATTGTCAACGTGATACCAGAAAAAGACGCAGTGGCAAAACCTTACAGGTGTATAGTTCAGATAAAAATGAATGAAGAGTTTGTAGGGCGGCAGTGAAAGGCAGTGTTGGAATTGGCAAAGGGGCAATTGCCCCCCCCGCCCCTCCAACTCCAACACATAATGTACACATACACACACTTTGCACCCATGGCTCGGTTGATCCTAGATCACTTGATGGTGTCTGGTCAAAACTTGTTATTTTCGGTACTGGACAAAGGGGACAGAATGTCAAACTCCCATCGTACAATAGGAGGAGTTTTCAGTCCCAAAAGGTTTTCAAAATTCTATTTAATATAATTGTAGATTTATTTCCGAAATATTGGACGTTTATTCTGTAAGCATCTAGCAGCAAATGATCATCAACCAACTGCTTCCAGACGCTGAGCTTTGCATGGTTCTCTCTGTCTCCTGGCAAACATATGGCTTTTGTGACAGCTACTACTTAACTTTTCTAAACTTCTGTCCATAAAATGAGAAATGAAATAAGTACAGCGATGTGGTGTGGCATGAGGGGACAGTCGATCCTTGATAGCAACGAGATGTCTGGTTGCAGTAAGGTCACATGTAATGGTTTGTGTGAAGAATTAGATTCATAATGTAACAAGACACAACACAGACATCCTTTGCTCATCACGCATAATTGCTCCGGGCGTATACTCTGTAATGTGCTTATAGGATTAAGACTTGTAGAATGAATGTGTCATCTGCAATTCAGAAAGAGATGGACATTTTCTCTATTAAGCATGACAATGTGAGTCACAGTCGTTGAGTCAGAAATGCAAAGCTTTCTGAAATGCTGAAATATAATTGCGATTTTTTTTTATCCCTTTTTACATATTCAAGTTTCTACTTTAACTCAGTAAGATTCCTGGCTGTAGGCAGACACAAAGGGAGGAAGGGGGGTAACAAAAGTATGAAAAAGAGGACCGATAAGCATCAGCGCCTCACAGATGACACATTGGTATTGGCACTGTAGATACAAGCACCTCCTTCCTGCTACATTTACACCTCTGTTAGAGCACAGATCGATCAATGGAGTCACGCAGATAAGAGCTCTCCTCATCTGATAAGGCTCTTGAAACATCAGGGCTTTTTACCTAAAGGCTAATCACGGATTACAACCACTCAGGATGAAATGATAGATACCTTTGAGATAAAATGGGGTTGCTACGTCATTCTTTGCATGTACTTTTTTAGTATTTCTATGCATTGAAATCTATTTTTCCTCAACAGGAAAGCTAAGGAACAAAGGAGGTGTCGACATGGTGAGAGTGTGACGTCTTTGGCAGGATAAAAATCTGCTGTCAGTCATTGATCCTGAATCGATACTGTTTTTATTCAACTACTCGTTAACTCAGGAAGATAGCATTATACTATCATTAGGGAAACATTATCTATTGACCCATGGCAGTTATTCTACAAAAACATTATAAAATAAAAAAACAGTAATTTAGTAACAGGGAGCATCAAAAGGTGGATGGTGTCATGCAGAAATCTGTCTGAAATGATTCAGCGATGTTTCTCTTCTTCATCAAATGAAGTCACATTCTTTAACAAGGCGGTAGTGAAGTTCATCAAAAGAAAGAAAAGAAAAACAAATTTTACCCAAAAGAAAGCAACACATAGACAATCCTTTTCCTTCTGTTTCAATCTTTAGTTAAACTGCCGTGGTTCAGTCACTTCAGTTATCCTTGCTGCAAATGTACCTGCTAACACTACCTGTTGACCATATAAACATCTCATGCATCACAATCTATTTGGGCAGTTAGTTAAAATTCAAACTGACTTCCCAAGACACAACAGAGATGGAAAACTTCTTTCCTCATGCCCTCTTGGCTTCATTTAGTCCTCATTTGTTCCTAACAAATAAACTCCATTAGAATAGCTACACAATTGCAAACTACGTAAACCAATGAAAAAGCATACGATACGAGATACGAAACTGACTTTTTTTGTTGTTGAAATATGCTGAATGATAAATAATTAAGCAGAAAAATTACTTAATTTCTGCCAATTTGAGTAATCAATGAAAAATGAATATGTCGTCACAACCAACCAACCAAGACCACTTTTCAGGTCAACAGGAATCGATACAGAAGGAAGACAAACCCAAACAAAAACGGTTTTCTGTGTACAGAGGATTTTTGCTGTCAGGTTATTTTTCTTTTTTTTGTGCCCAATTATTTGTGAACGTCTGAAAACAAGGCAGTACGGTCCTCTTGAAAATGTCTGTGGAGTACTTTCTGGGGTTTAAATTGGTTTAAAGTGGATTTATAACTGGAGGTCACCAAACTGTGTCCACCCAGAGAAGAAACTCATGTCAGCCATAATAAATCCAGAAGGCAAATCTCATTATGTTCAACCTTGTCACTGAATTTCTGCTCCCCATAGTATAGTTATTATGAAACAGTGACAGACTGTGTATAATGTTTAAAGCCACACTAATACATTAGCAAAATATGAAGGTTCATGGCCAAGTGCTTTTCATCTCTCCACTTAGGTCAGCCTACACCTTCCATCTGTCACAGAAACCAAACTGTGACTGTTGTAAAGGTGCAAATCACTATGTCGCAAAAGCAACGTTTGATCTTGAGAGCCCATAATGACATTCATGTTGAGGCTGGATTGTCAGAACAATGTGTTGATCAAACATTCAGTGGGTGCATTACTAATTTACCCAAACCCACACACACGTAACGTTAAGTGAATTGAATATATTAAAGTAGTTCACTTATCAATGAACCATGGCTGCCATTGTTCAATGAGACATAGTCTTTGCCCTAACAGATACTAATAAATAAATGTGAATGTTGTTTTGCCAATAATTAACACCCCTGAACTAAACTAGCCATGCCCCATAAAACATAAATCAGTCACAAGGACATTAATCTTTTTAATCATCTTCCATTTGCCAAATGACACAGTAATGAAATGTTCCTATTTTTTTTCCCTATTTTTTTTTTTTCATTCTCAGCCAGAAGAAGCGCCAAGTTGTGACTGTGACCATCTGTGTGTGTCTTTTCCGAGGGTCACCGCGAGGAGACAGGATATGTGTAAGAGAGGTTTCCGTGGCATCATGGGGTGTTACCACGCTTCTATACTTTGTAACGGAGCTTTGCTGCACGGTTTAGTCTTTATTCTTTCATACTGTAGAACTCAGCAAGTTCGATATTGACAGACAACATCCTCGACTGAACCCGGCGAAAGGTGAAGAATATATTGGCAAGGAGGAGGCTGAGGCCTCTTGATAAATGTGTTATTACTGTTCCCTGGACAACTTAAGGTGAGTGTCTTCAAACCCCTGAACGTTGAGACTTTTCATTGGAAACACAGGCTTTGGGATTTAAAAGGAATGTGGTGTCGCTATGAAACACATGTCATATTTTATTAGTTGTTCACCCATATCTTTTCCCTTTCAGATGTTTTGTACTGTAATTTAGGGTTTTAGGTAAGCAAGAGCAGTTATGGTGTCTCTAAAGACAGTGATCCAGGATGAACAAATTCAACCCGATGGGGGCCATCGGTCTGAAAGCGTAGCAGCAGCCAAGCTCCTCACACGCTCTTCAGCGGGTGGAATGACAATTCGATGATCACTGCTGTCTGATGACACACTGATCAAGTGTTGCCTATTGGGCACCAGTTTGATCACCACAGTTCATCCTCACTGGCTCTTCTCTATGTGCCAAGAACCCTGCTGCGATTGCAAAAAAAATGGTATTGTGTCGACTGCGGTGCTTTGTCAGGTGAGAGATGGCAGCAGCGATGAACGTATTCCTCATGACTAAAACGACTCGCTGCAACTCAAAAGAACCAGAAGACAGCCTTTTGTCCCTCTCAAGATCAGTGGGCTGTTTGTTGCAGTCACAAAAAGGAGGGACCAGCATTTTATGCCGCTGCATCTTAGATTGAGAGTTTTCAAGCCATAATCATCATTAAAATGTACAAATGCTTGGAATATTTTTCAGTAATCAGAGAAACAGTAAAGCAGCCACCAATTTTCACTCGCAGTCCTCCTCCCCTGTATGTGAGTCAAATACAGATGAAGTGACATATTTCACTCATGTCTTAGTTATTCATTGCTGATTATCTTGCCAAATGCCTTTTCTAACGTTGTTCTTGCAATAATTTTACCTTTACTATTGAAAGTAGTAACGGCACGAATGCATCCTCTGTTATTGCTGTATCTTCTACCCTTTGCTGTTAGACTTTCCTTCAGCCTCTTGTATGTACTCAATTCATCAGACAAAATCGGTTGTGGAGCCTGTAGACCCTTGCCCTTGGATTAGCATACTGATTATCTTTCTGTCCAGCAAGTGAAATACTGACTGTTTCATGATGACCTAATCTTTGGCTAAGAACATTATAAACAGCATCATGAAGCTGATTAATTATTCAATCTCTGGCTCTTTTAAAACTAATGTCAGATCTATAATATTGTAGTAAATGTTTTATATTCAAAAAGATCTATTCACTGATATTCTTGTATACAGTGGAAGAACAAAGATGGCCACACCAAGGTTAGGCCTGATGAATACCGATTGTTTTGGGCGCACTGAATTGTTGCTGCTCCACCTTGAAATGATTGATCAGCTGTCTGAGTCATAAGCCAATGAATGGCATTGATATCTGTAGGACTGTCTTTGACTAGAATTGTATAAATACTGGTGTATACAACAGCCCGTCATCACACAAGTTGTCAACATCTTTTCCAATTGTGTTTGTAAGTGTTGTCTCTGGGCTGCATACTTATCACGAAGTGCCGTAGTTGTGAAAGGGGTCACCAAAACAATATATGGTGTTTATATTTGTAAGTGAGATATGACAATGTAAAAACCAAGGTGGTTTATGCAATGTGCGATTTTTACACGGGAGACTGGATTTTGTGTCCCGTCTCTGCCAAATATTTGATCAAATCTGGTAACCAATTGAAAAAGCCTGCTGTGCGAAACAAATAAATATCAGGATTCAGGGATGAGGTTTCAACCCAGGAAACTTTATTTTATCTGGCTTTGTTACCTTTTTCATTTTGGTAATTAAGTCACTTTCCCATGGCCCGAAAGATCATACTTTGTCACAGCTTCCTTTTAATTGTAGCAAAATACGCTCACACAAAATCCGTGCTTCATATGTTCACTGCTGCATTTCTCGCTCAGCATTTTTCCATCTTTTCCTATCAGCTTCAAAAAGAACAGAAACCATCTGCTTCCTCTGAGATTGGGAGACAATATGTGGATGGATGAGATGCTCCTCACAGCAAGCTTAGTTCTCCTCCTCTAGTCTGCATGAACTGCTTGTTTCAAATGCAAATGGCTTGTAATCTACTTTTACCTTCATCTCAAAAGCACTCGCTCTCTGACATGCATGAAAAAGCCCAAGTCATATTACACAATATGTCATTTATTCTAAATTTGAATTCATGCTGTAAGCAAGCTGCGTTATTGGCTGTACATTCGTAGGCCACATGAATTGAAATGTTACTGTGTTCTTGTGACTCATCGTCTTGATACTTTAGCTGACTGCCTGCAGCTTGACAGATGAAGGTAAAGTAAGTGTTGCTGACTGGGCCTTGATTGTGGCTGCAGGCCCTCCCACAGGTGTAATGGACAGTTCGCCATCAGGATCAGACACTCCAGACACTGAGTTGTCCTCTTTGTAGGTACACACCACGAAAAAAGTGGAATGCTTTTTTTCTTTGTTTGATTTATTGATGCTGTTTTTGTATTTTTATACATATCAAATGATTAACTTGTTTCTGTAATTGTAATAATAATGCCCATGAAATCCCTCTAGCAACACTGCGTTCAAGTTAGACTTGTACTGCAGTGAGAGTAAAATCGACTAAGGTCTGCTACACCTGGCGTGCTCGTTTTGCTGGGAAATGATGACGTCTGGTTAATTATAACATATTATTCAGCACACCAATAGTGTTATGACATCCGGCTCATTAGAATGTGTTATTCAGTAACAAAATGCCGTTTTGATCACACCTGTTGGAGCAATCTCCCTCGCCATGTCGAAGGTATTCATCAAATGAGACATGTTTTCCCCACGCTCAATGAATAATAACATAACTCATTCCAATATACTCGCTGATCAGGGGCAAAATGTCATCTAGCTTCTTAGGTGTGAAATGGCTGGTTTTGTCTAGAATGTAAAGGTTTGTTTCACTTCGTTGCTTTGGAATTTAAAGAGCAAAGTGATGCCAGGTTACTGGCAAATAAAAAGTCTCTGCTCTTCTCTGCAGAGAAATGGGAAGAGAAAAGATTTTTTTATTCGTTTTTCACATTGAGTGACTCAATTTCACGCTCCATTGGCATATCTGAGGTGACACGCCATGAAATCAGTCCAATTCTGGGATTTCAGAGGAACAGTATTTTGGAACCTCCGGAGATATGTGGCCATATTACTTTCTCCACCTCCGGACAGATTACACTATTATGTGACAGTAGCAAAGGTGAAACTGTGCTGATGGTGTGTTGGTAAACTGGTTTCCAGCATTACTCTTAACATAAACCTTTGAGCGTATCATGAATGATTCAACTAAAAGCATCAATTAGTCTTGTAACATAGACCTCGACCTTGGTTTTATGATAGCCTGTGAAAATGTGGACGTTGAAGTCCTAGGTTTGATTAAAAGTAGATTTGTAAGTTGTTGTTTTTTTTTTTTTTTTTTCTTTTTGCAATATGTATGACTCACTTCTTTTCTAAGGCAAGGATTTATTCAGGGCAATTAAATAAATAAAAAACTGAGTGAGTAACATTTGACCTAAATGCATTTATTGCGGTAAACCATTATAACTGCAGTTAAAAATGAATTTACACTCAGTTGCCAGTTTTTAGGTAAACCTGAAAGTAATGCACTCTTAAACAGGCCCAGAATACGGAATAAACACAATCTTCACTAACGTCATGGTTATGGTTTGTTAAACTATATAGAATATTTGTATTGCTTTATACTGTGGCGCTTGCAACATTCTGTATTCTATTCATTTAAATGTAGGTGGGTTAAATATATAAAATAGCAGTAGTAGCTATTCATTCTGCAAATTTTGGAGGAAATGCGGTTATGCAATCCATTTGAGAAGTAAGTCATGTCTGTGCAAAATATACTGTTTGTTTTATACTATCAAATTGTTTGTATTGAGAAATATCCACTAGTCCGTAAATCTTTCATCAGAATCTTGATTTTCAAGGAAGGAGATTTAGTGGAACATATAGGGTTTTCATATAGGTTTAAAGGCGCTTGTCCCTGGACTCAGTTGCAGGCAAAGGGTCCTTTTCTAGGAAACTCGTAATTGGAGCTAAACAGAAGGTCGGCAGGCAGCAGGGGGGACAGGCTGAGGACTAGGAGGAGTGGGCACTCTGCTGTGGAAGACTGTGGGCAACTGAGGAGTGCAAGCTTGAGTCCAGCTATCACCAGCTGGTGGTAAGCCACAGGAGATGACTGGGTGGGTGACTGAGGGGAGTAGGCAGCAGACTGGTGGACTACAATATGAGCCTTACGCAACCACGATAAGGAGGAGAGGAGGTAAAGCACAAGCTTCAAAAATAACTAGCAGGTTTAGTAAGTTAGAATAACAATAATCCTAAATACAATATCCAAATACTCATGCAGTATATGGAATAGTTTTCCAGAAAATATTAGCTCTTACCCTTTAAGTCGTTTCAAATGTGGGTTATTATATAGGTAGGGAGGTTATTACATGTCATTATATGACAGGTTATATTTTCAGTTGTACTTAGCTGAACCCTCTCTAGTCACTTTTGGTTTGAAAAAAAGCATCAAAGGCGATGGCCGAAGCCAAAATGCTTACATCCAAAATGCCAAACACAAGGCAGTCAACAAACCAATGGGGGATGTCATGGTGAATTAGTCCATTTATCATACACAGTCTGGGAATAGGGCTTCAACGGACACTGCAACGGCACCAATTCAATAAGAAAAAATACATAGCCGAATTATTTCTTTGTGATACCAGATTTTATAAATCTTGACCGGTCTATGGCTGACCTTGAACACTCGCCTTTTAGATCCAGCAGCCACCAGGGCCGTTAAATTGCCAACTGTGGAGTCTTACACATCCTAGCGAGGCATGTATTTAGCATCCTTCTCAGGGATGTCATTTATCTTTCAATTTCAAGCCTTCATCCCCAGAGAAAGGAGCTGATCATTGGCATTGCAGTCCTTATCCTACCTCATCTGTTCTTGTTAAAGTTGTGCCACTACCTGGCTTTTAGGTACAAGAGAGAGATTGAACATATTTATTTTCCAAGTTGACATGCTGTACCGTTTTTTCCACTATGATAAATAAAAGGTGAAACTGTCATAGTTTAATGCAATCACTGATTTAATTTGTAAATGAATGTTTCTACAAAAATCTTGTTGTACCTATACTTACGGCGTAATTTGCCTAATTACCACTTTGTACTGCAGTAAAGCGTGCTTTGGTAGAACTTTCAGGAATTAAAAAAAACTAATCAAAAGGTTTTATACAAATCACATTTCTTTTATATTTTCACTTGTATTTTGTTTTTTTTGCAGATTGCAGAACACAAAACAATGCCTACAACAAATAACTCTTTTGATGATGTGTCAATTTTTAAAGCAATTAAAATGTGTCTCAAAGTTCTATTTGCGCTGACATTGGCTGCATGATGATGAATCTACTGCAACTTCAATACGACCTAAGGAAACGTTATTAATGAAAAAAGACTGTAAACAAAATTGAGCCTTGTGGCCCATTAAGTGTAAACTTCAATTATACATGAGATCCATAAATATTGGCAGGTTTATTTTGTTTTTGAACTTTGGACGAAATTACGCTTAATTGCTTACTTTATGCTTAAAGTGCATCGAAGGCACATATTCATTTATTTGAGGCAATATAAATCGCTCAGGGTGGAAACTTGATTATTTCAATTGTGTCAACTTTTCTCTGGGTCCAAACCATTGTCATATACATGGTGAATTGGAAAAAGTGTGTGTGTGTGTGTGTGTGTATGTGCCTGTGAGTAAACTAACTATTGCAGTAGTTCAGATGGCGACAGCATAACTCCTACGTTCTGGTTTAGTGGTTCATTTTTGACTTATCTACAATAGACAGGAATTAGGCAAAGGTTTCAATTAAAAAAAGAGCAGATATCAGTCTTGCAGAGACCATTTCAAAGCCTTTGGAAATGTGCTCGAATATGTTGTTCACCTATGACAAAGATGTGCAAAGAGACATCATTGCAAAGCGAATGTTCCTTCAGAATATTATGCTGCTAGAGAACAGGACTTTTCTTGATTTTCCTAATTTTTCAACCAGAATACTATTTTTGGTGGAAGCGTGTCCGCAGGTCATCTCCCCTACTCGAACGCTTGTGACACTAACATTACATTACATCCTAGGCGTAACCACACATCCATTGGAGGGGTCGTGTCCTCCCAATATTGAGAAAGTACAAATCTGTCCCCCCCAATATACAGCAGAAAATATGTTCTCCTTTAATGAACCCTGTCAATGGATCGGTCTCTTGGCTCGTTGGTTCTCTCACACCGCTGCCGGGCATCTTTCTCTCCAACGGGTCACTGAGCAACAAACTGGACCAACTTCAGCTGCTGGTGAGGAGAGACAGAGACTTTTCTACATCCTCCGTTTTGTGTTTTACGGTGGCTCTGTGGATCGATACCGGACTCCGCGCTCAAGCTGGCGGGCTTCAAGCTGCTCGGAGCGGACCGCGACGCGGAGCCGACTAGATACGGCGTGCGGAGCGGACTCCTTGGTTATTGTCCATGGGGACTCTAACAAAGCAAACCTCAGCCATTAACTTCCAAAGTACAAGCATTCTATGAAATGCCCACGCTGGATCACTGTTACACCACACCTGCCCACACCAGCCCAAAACCCGCTACTAAAAAAATGATGGGAAAGGGTATTCATTTGGATCCCCCCCAATGTCTAAACCATGGTTACGCCCTTGCATTACATGTCATTTAGCTGACGCTTTTATCCAAAGCGACTTACAATAAGTGCATTTCCACATAAAGATACAAACTCAGAAGAACAAGTAACAAGAAAGTACAATTTTCATCAAATAAGCAGTTTCAAAACATGTTATAGATAAGTGCCATTATAAGTACAATTTAAGTGCTACGATTTGTTAGTGCTACGGTTTGCTAGTGTTTTAGTCAAGGTAGAGTCTAAAGAGGTGTGTCTTTAGTTTGAAGATGTAGAGGCTCTCTGCGGTCCTGATGTCATCAGAGAGCTCATTCCACCATCTGGGAGCAGGACAGCAAAGAGTCGTGATCTCGCCGAGTGCTTTTCTCTCAGAGAGGGAAGAACAAGAAGCTTGGCAGATGCAGAGCGGAGTGTGCGGGTTGGGATGTAGGGTTTCACCATGTCCTGGATGTAGACTGGACCCCATCCATTCACATTCATGGTATGTGAGAACCAATGTTTTGAACTGGATGCGGGCAGCCACTGGTAACCAGTGAAGAGAGCAGAGGAGTGGAGTTTGTGATAGTCACCTACAACTGCACTTGTTGTGTAATAATTACCTTAAGACTGATCTGTAGGTATTAGCACATATGTATGTGTTTTGGCAATGATGGTATATTGAGATAACATTACAAATCTCACATGATATTTTATGATCGCAAAGGGCCAATCTAAATTAATATTCCACTTCATCTCCTGATCATTACCTGTGATTTACATACCATTGCAGCTGTGCTAAACCTTACTCCTTTGTTCTTTATTGACCAGGGATATTCTCAAGGGTACATTTCCAGAGCCATTTATTCTGCCACTGTGGCTCAGCAAGCAGTTTTTTGTACTCTTTTACACAACAAACTAATTTTATTTAGGCTTCTTTAGTGATATTCTTTTTACATAATATTTTTTGATAGAAACCATTATACTTTACATATACTTTGGTTGTGACATATAGTACAGATTTGCATTTTCGTGTATTTCAATATCTGTCTGTGCTGGAGAGACCAATCGGCCTCAGATATAAAACCATGGATTCCAATGCAGGACAATGTAGCTCCATTTTACATGCTGTCAAAGAGATTCACCTTAAACTCATTGCTTTAATATCCTAGAATAACCCCCAACTATAGTTTAGGCTTTGTGTTTTAACCTTTATAATAAACCAGTGAAATAACAACTGATCAACTGAACAACTATCACAACACTGGTGTCAAATATCAATCTAATCTGCTCTTTTAGAAGTTATGCAATCAAATAGTTCCAAGTATGAGGCACTTTTTTAATCATCATAATTCCAATGAAAGGGTTTCTGTTGATTTAAGTAAATCAAAACTTCATTGTGCATTTTTTATGAAATCTTAGTTGAAAGATGGGCTCCACATTTCCTTATTCTCTGGGTGAAGTCTAACGTGATGAAGATGAATATTATCAAATTCAATTACCCTCTGCCGTCACTACTTATGGCAGTCCCTGTGATTTCATTTTGAGAGTCGGGCTGTGGTGAACATGAAGTTCTAATGATGATGGTTACTGTCAATGATACATTTCAACGATAATGTCAGACCAAATGGAAAAAGCATTGGTGAACTTAAAGAGTTGAGACTCACAAATAAAAAAAAAGGTTTGATGTCCATATCCTTTTGATGTCTGCAGCCACTGCAAAACCAACCCAACTAAAAACTTCACTTTTGAATTAATTGTCACGTCACTTTCACACTCACACAGCGCCAAACCAGACCAGATGTTATCTCATGACAGTTTTCATTTAGCACAGATACAGATACCCAACAGTATTTTAGGGACTGGGTGGCCCGGCGGCTCCACAGTGGTTGGAGTGAACGTGTGGTTAAAGTCGTAAACTCAAACCAAAAACCTGCCACAGTTTAGCAACTAAATGTCTTAGTTAGGTTTTGAAAAAAAAGCATGATAGTTGAGTTTAAAACAGTTATGTTAACTAATTAAAGGATAAACAAAGTACCATGAGCATAGAAAAACATAACTTCAGAAACACCGGCCTTCTGGTTTAAAAACGTTTATGAATGTGTCACGGTTTGGTCTCTCTTCCTGTTTTAGTTTGAAGTTTCATGTTCCTTGTGGTCCTGGGTTAACTTCACTTCCTGCCATGTCCTGTGATTGCCTGATTGATTCCACCTGTGTCCAATCACCTGCACCTCCCTTGTGTATTTAAGCCCCGTGTGCCTGTTGTCCCTCGTCGCGTCATTGTCTATGTCTACCCATCGTTGGTGCATGTTCTTTTGGCTTCTGTTAGTTTTTGTGCAAAATAAAGAGCACATTTTGGAAATCTGAATCCTGCGTTTGAGTCCTGCCTGCCTGCCTTCAACCTGCACCCTCGACACCTGACAGAATGAAAATTAATGATTTCCAATCACTCACATCCAAAGACCCTCAACATCCTGTTGTTCTCAAAACCTGCAATATTGGAAAAGTTGTTTTAACAGCATTTTAATACCACTCATGACTTATTTAGTTTATCCTCTCGAGAAAAAAACGAATTGGGTGTTTGTGAAACACTAACATTTAGTGTAGTGTGTGGTAATGGGGGAAGATAGCTTGATAAAGAATGTTATATTATTTAGTTCAGTATCGAAACAGGGCCTTCTTTCCATTGCATATGGTAACACACTATTTGTATTTGGAAGAGGATTGCTAAAATGCCTTGCGGTTGATCTTTTTTGACCTGACTATAATCAATCTAATGAAAACAATAATGCATTATTGATGCGTGTATCCAGCGCTGTTCTCTCACGTATTGTAATATCATAATATCAGGGACTGTACTGATGGATACGTTAACTGTAAACTAGTGGATATATATATATATATATATATATATATATATATATATATATATATATATATATATAACTTTTATTTTGAAGATGTGAAAATTTGGGAATATTAAGCATTAACTGTAAGGTCAAAGTACAACAATAAAGCTTCATACTAAGACTGTTGAACAGATTATTACAGATGTCTGATAGCAATATGCTTAGTTAGCAGGTTAGCTTTTGCTTTAACGGAAATAATAAGTGCTTACTACGCGTGCATGGGCTACAATTCACTCACCAGCTCCCGTTGGACAGTTTGCGTTGAGCCTAAATCAATGCCTAAACAATCTGGACATGTGCAATTCAAAGATTGTATTGCGTATTATCCCGATTTGTATTGATCCAATGTGGGTGAAGGTATTTCAAAATTGTACTGAAGTATAAGAATAAAAAATCCCACGCCTCAGGTAAATTAAGCGTAGGATTCATTTCTCTCCACTGTTCCTTCAGTGTTGGATACTTGATGCTGCTTAAGAAACTTAAGTGGGTGATATACCACAATATCATTGAGGAAGAACATGATTTAGTGACTGTTATCACACCAATCATTACAAGTAGCATATGTAGCATAACAGAATCTCTAGATCTACTAGCTTTCTTTGATTTGGGTGAACAAAGGGTTGTATGATTGTGAAGTGATGAGGAACTACTTAGTGACTACTCTGTATATGTTAATAATTGAAATAGATCAAACAAGATGTACATCTGGTTTACTTACACATCTAAAGTGGCCAAACCAAAGCGTGTGAGGTTAGTCCTCTGTGTCCGTGTGAGTGTGTGTGTGTCCTTGTGTTTCTTGAAGCATAGGCGGCCATTAAATAATCATTTTGTGTCTGACTTTGTTTAAATCAGATATGGAAAGCTTTTTTGTCCTCTGTGACATTTTGATCTCTGCTTTGTCATTAAGAAGGGATGTGATGAAATTTACATAGCCCTAATTCTTCAGCCTGCTGACAACATATTTTACCAGTGACAGCCATCTCTAATATTTAGAAGAGTACTTCCCGATGCCCTTCAAGTGTGTCTGCAGTATTAATGTAATCTTAATGGGAGAGGTTGCATAAATGAACCTCAAATGGAGCTAGAAATTTTAATGCTTGCTAGAATGGCTCATATTTCCACACTTAGCCATAATAGTCTTTATTGCATATTTAATAAAGTGTAGGCTCCTATTATTGTTTAGCAGCCAAGGACTTCATTAAGTAGTTGTTATGTTTTGGAAAGGTTTTCCCAGTCTGCAGTGATCCCTTTGTCCCTTCTCATCTATTCTAGTTATATGCAGCACAACACTAATTAGATAAATGCATTTTACTGATTTCTTTCTTTCAGTTGCAATAATGCCTTTGTGTGCAAGTGGGTAGCGGTTCACAAGGAAAGTTCTTACTATTTGATAACTTAACTTATAATTGTGAACAGTTGTATACAAGTGAAGCTTGTAAGGAATGCCATCTTAAAAACAAAGTTGTTTAATCATGAAGATCATGTTTGAGCAATGTAGTATCACGTGGCAGTCAGTTCATCACCAAAACAGAGTAAACAGAGAAAGAAGATATTCGGATGTCAAGATTCTAAATATTTGGAGAAAAATAAAAATCCTGAATAATGAAGAATTTTGAGAGCTACTTGAAATGCCCAAATTACTGGCTATTTGTGCGGCCAAATGTAAACCAGAGTTGGGAAAAATAATCTTTTGGTTTGTCATTATAATCAATCTCTTTCATGTCAATTGTTTTTGTGTGGATTATAATCAATAACTGAGTGAGTTGTGATACTTCACACTGATTAAAAACCACTACATCTCCAACACAGGCTCGCTAGCCTTATACACTGAATCCATAACTACATGGCCTGTATGTTGAAGAATAAGAATAACAATTCTGCTACTTCATTTAATCTTTTAGAAAGCGGTGTGCGTGAGCCCCTGTCTCTCCCTCGCTCACAAACACACACACACAAAGTAAGAAGGGGCCCCAAAAGAAAATGTTGCCTTTAGGGCCCCCTGTTGTCTAAAGCCTGGCTATCTCCAACCTTTGGGAAGTATTAGCTGCTTATCTTTATCATTGTAGATTAGAAGTGTGTTAGTAAGCCTGCTCTTTGAATTCTTGCAGTTGGGGAAATTAATTCTAGTCAACAGCCATTTATGCAAAGCTCTTAATCACTTCACTTTCTGGTGCTGCTGTTTCTTTGTCCTAATAGACCATAAATAACAATCTATTAAACTATAGCACAGCTCGCTGTACAGTAAACACCAGGTTTATTTAGTCTGAAGTCCCAGGAAATTTGTTTGTCCACATTATCTTATGCAACTAAATATTTGCTCCATATAATTATCTTGCAATTAATAGCTCAAAGATTTTTATAAACATAGTAGTTTCTCTTAAATGGGTTTAAATGTTGAGTGTTTTAATAATACATATTTAATGTTAGCAGGTGCAACCTTTTCTCTATCCAATCCGGAAACAGACAATGTGTTACTCTTTACAGTTTAAACGATTCTATGAGTACTGTTCCCAAATAGTGCTATTATTGGACATAAAAAATAAATCATCAGCATTTTAGAGCCACGAGGAGTTGACTGCAAGATTTCTGAATAACTGTCTTTTGAACTCACTTTAAAGACATCGTAGTGGCACTAGGTGGAAAAGGCATCTTAAAAGCTCCACATAAATAAAATGTATTTTAGTTCATATTTTAAGAATTAATTAGGTTAAACAATGCTTTTTGAAAGCATATAGTTATAGTACTAAATTCAATACGCCCAAACTGTGGTACTGGAGATGTTGGATTAAAAATGATTTGCATAACAGCAGAGTCTTCCAAACCAAATGCAAGTTGTAACAGCACTCTCCAACCTGACTAGGGGGTTTCAGTGAGGGCAAAGCCAAAATATGTCTTCCCATGGGTAAACTAAATTCAAAGTTGATAAACACTTGCACCCTTGTGATTCAACACACAGCCTAATGTAGTAAGTTTGATAAGTGAAGGGCAAAACCACCCTCATGCATTTTCATCAGGAGCCTCTGGACAAGGCTCAGACACACATTTCAATACCTCAGAGAGCTTTTACACCACAGATAGGCAGACTGTGGCTGTAATGTACATCCCAGAACAGCCATTATTGGAACGAGGTTGTGAGGATGTCGTATTGAGGAGACAGTTAAAGCGGTTTAATGAGAACTTGGGATGCTAACTTAGAGAATTTACGATCAAGAATAAACTAAGATTGTCCGTCGATTGGCAAGAGTCAGCAGGGACTAAAGAGAACACCTAAATTTGGATTAAGGAGCAGACATACCACATACTGTGGCCCTGAGTGTGTGTGTGTGTGTGTGTGTGCAGTGCACACATACAGTGCTTGAGTAAAGCTTTGTAATAGGGGTCAATATCTTGACTCTTTACCTACGTAAGGCTTGTCTGAACCCTCCAACCCATTGTCTATCTCAGCACTATTTCCCTGGCAGCAGAGAATGCCAGCTATAAATACTGCTGGCCAGGAACATGACAAATATACCCTGGATCAAATATACAAATGTGTTTTATGGTAGTCAGCAACCAGCCATCCATGACTGAGGTTGACTGAGCATAACTTTTGCATGAAGGTTGTTTCAAGGAAGCCTGTTAAGCTCGGGAAAGGCATGGCAAACATTTGCCTCCTGTTTCCTTTGTTTTCGTTCTGCGTTTGAAACAGTTTGGTTCCAATTTAAGCGTGTAGGTATTGCATTCAAAAACTAACAAATCATGTTCTGAATGCAACCATGAACAATGAGCCATTTCAGGACATTCTGCCTCGTGCAATTTGGATTTGGATTTGTTGAAGTGAAGTGAGTAAAAAGTAAAGTAATCTATCCTCGATTGGAAGTTTAAATATGATGACATGCATGAAAAGTGAGTCTGCATTTGCCCATAATGCGTTACCTATTATTTCCCAACGACATCAAGACGGGGGTTTGGCATTTTGTCCTAAGATGGTTTGATTTATCAACCAGTCCAGCAACATTATTCATGAATGCATGCTCGAGACCTCTCCTTCAGCCAGAGGTTTACCAGACAATAATATAATAACGACACAATGGTCATGAAACAGAAACAAGTTACATGTCTTTTTTGTCTGAGAGTTCATTCTCCATCATAGTGATCTTTCAGACTAAATAAGCCTTTTCACTTTGAAATAGCTGCATGAACATATTATGCTGTCATTCCAGAGGGTTCCTGTGCATTTTCTAAGATAACAAACATGATACCACTCTTAGGAATTATTTAAAAAATGTTAGGCTGCAGAACAGCCTGTTCATTTCAGGACCATAATCCATAAAAAGTAGTGAATCCATTAAATTTGACTACGGAGGAAAGTACACAGTATCCCATATCCCAACTTTCCATTTTGTGAAGCCAAGCACGAAGCAACTAGGAATACTGTACAAGGTGCCTTAACCCTTATTCAACTTGGTCCTCTCGCTGAGCCGCTGAATACGCCTTTTTTTCAGGTTGTTAAATCAGCAATCTCATCTCAGTTTTTGTCCTTGAACCTCCTTCAGTCAGAACCCCAATTATATTGCAATGGGCCAGGGTTGGAACCAAAATGACCACTTCAACACACATATGCTCATGGCACAGGCAGCAATTCAAGGTGCCAACTCGCCAAAGGGATAGGTGTGGGAATCTCAAGGCACCTCATGATTACATTCTTAGTTAGAGGGCTTCCATTCAATTAACAAACAATTTTCAATTCATTTTAAGGCTTTAATACATGTATTTAGTTTTTCTCACTCAGACCAATGTCTGCTATTTTTAAGACATCATCAAAAAGCAAAGAAAGCGGTCATTATTCCAGCTCTCTGGAACAAACAACACATAAACAGAGATAAAGGATAATTCTAACCTATCCTTAGTGATTTAATAACTTTGATTTTGGTTTTATTGTAGAGTGTGAAATTGGTATTTTTCTCTCGGTTAAAATGTAGAGAAGAAATGTTGACCAATTGGCCAATTGTCCATCATAGCGTGAAAGCTCTTCATCTTAATGAGACAGGCAGGCAAATTCAAGCCAATTAACGTTTGAGTCTACTTTGTGATTTTTAATTTTTTTTTGTGCAAATTGGGCAAAAAATAAGGAAACGTTTCCATATGCTAGTTTTCAAGCCACGGAGTGCCAGTCGGATTGTATCCATCTTTGGCTCCTTTAGGCTCAGCCACTCTCACCAAAACTCTGCTGGTATTTAACCTGGTGCAGAGCGTAAACAAGGCGCATCTGCTGCATTCAGGGGCAAGGAACAGACAGCCCGCTGCCACTAAATTCTTATGGGCAATTAAAATGTTGATGCTTAAGTTTGCAATTTCAAATTTTGGAGTTTTCTGAGTTGAGACACAATCTCTCAAGAGAGAATTGCAGTGGATTTAAGAAACCTTTCTCAACATATAATTTACATTTTCACACTAACTCATCTATGGCACATTTTTGTGTAACAGTGGGGTTACAACTAGTGAAAGACCCACTCAGTTGAGTACCAGCAACCAGTTGGTCAAGGAATTAGGTAAGAAATGAAATGTGATTACATTAATGCACTTACTTGTGTAAATCAATTAGATGATGTGTACTGTGCAGCAAATAGCCACTAGCTAGCGTATTGAGGATGAACCTTCTTTTGTTCATGGCCTGCTGGATGTTACTACCTGCAAAGGAAGAGTGATAATGGAACACTCATCCTAATTACATGCATAGATCAACTTGTAGCTGACAACTATATCATTTATCATCATATTGATTGCTTTTTCCCCGTTTTTTTGTCCTCAACATGTGCCCCAGAAAACAGACGTTACAGAATACAGTATCCTGGCTTTGTTTAACCAAAAAGCATATTTAGTTTCCAAGTCAAAGGATGAGGCCTGGGCATCTGGGTATCTGGGCTTCTTGAATCATTGTATGTATCATTACATGCACATAGATGGAATAATTCTAAAACCAAAACAAGGAAACAGAAGTTTACATACTTGATTTCCCCAATTGCTCTACAGATTCTTCCAGAAATTCAACAGACAATGAGCTGGGGAAATTTGGCATCAAATGACATTGTGAAGTAGGGATTGGGCACGTGTTGCACACATGTACCGAAGTTGACACACACACACACACACAGAGCATGTCACACACTGCAGCGCAACACTGACGGAAAGCCTGTTTGTTTACCATCTGTCTCTCTCTCAGTCTCCTAAGCTGTTGTCTGTCTTTTCTGCTGGTGGAATTTTTCTCAGTTTTAATTGATTTGTAACTGTGCTTTTGCCATTTTGATCCCCATGGCACAAAAACACAAATGTGTGTTAATTCATCAGAACTTTTTTCTTGTTTCTTTTTTTAGGGACGGGTTGGAAGCTCTTGCGATAAGAAAATCTGTGAATTTGACTAGACAACGTTTTAACACCTAGAGTTAAATTGTAATTTTATTAGAATAAACACAGCTTTGCATCATTTGGTAAAAAGATAAGTCCTCAATGTGGCAATCTCAGAAAATTTCATGTCTATAAAATCAGATTATTGAGGTTAAACAATGGGGGATTGAGACTATGGCACACTGATAAAAGTACTACACTAGCTATATATTTGCAGTGCACATTATCTGTGGGGAAAATGCCAAAAATGGCTGCATGGAGTTACTGCTAATGCATACTGAGCACATCCCACTGCTGTGCTGTGATTCAAGCAATTAGCTGGTCTAAAGATTACACTGAAAGCTATATTTGTCTGTAAGACAAGGCAACGGTCATTTCTGGCTTTTTTGTACGGCTGCTCAGTTTGAAATATTGCAGGGCGTAATGGAACAAGCAAGAGCAACCCTGCTGCGCTGCTAGATGAAGAGCTGCAGGCGACAGGCTGCACACCTTCAACTTCTCAGCAAGGTAACCAACTACTTTCACCTTCGCAGATTCAAGCCGTGTGCAACATTAAATAAGAGCGCAGTTGCTCACAGAACGATGGAAAAAGGGCAATTATTGCATTACATATAAAACTACAGTAACTCAGCTATGCAATCATCAGTATGTCTGCGACCAGTACTTCACCACTTTTGATGTTAGCATCAAAAAACAGCGTCGCAAAATTATTTGAGTAGACGCCATTGGAAAGAGTTTGCAAAACAACAGGCACTTTTAGAAAATACTTGGAAGGGGATTGGATGAACTATCTCTCAGTCATAATCTCTTTGTGAGTGGAGCAAAAAGCATCCATTCCCTAGAGAAAAGCCTCCAGTGTTTATTCTTAGCTTATCTTTGGAATGAGCAGCCGCCCTGTGAGGTAACTTTGAACCAAGTCATTTAAATTAAGTTGCGGGAACAATATTCTTCATTTAGTCACCATTAGTTTTTCTCAAATGGAGATCAAAACCCTAAAACTTGTTTGTCTGCTGGCATACTAGCATTGTAGGAGATTTTAACAATTCATTCATTTTTAACTAGGGCTGTCAAATGATTAAAAAATGTAATCAAATTAATCAGAATTTTCAGTGGATTAATCAGGATTAATCACTATTTGGAATTACACCTTAATCCTAACCATTTTTTCTTTCTGAAATGCATACTAAAGATAAATAACAGGACACAGATACATAATTATCATTATTATTATCATCATTATTTTTTACATAAATACATGTTATTGATATTTGACTTGGTTTAATTCATTCAAGAAAATAATCAAATCAATGTTATTTGATAAGTTACAGACTGATTTCCCTGCATGGCTCTAGAAGGGTCTCCAGCCTCTGCAGTTTATCCCACTCTGCTGTGAGTTTGTGCTCCTGATGGTCCAGGGCTGCGAGGACCAGACATGCCAACCCTCCCGATATTTCCGGGAGACTCCCGAATTTCAAAGCCCCTCCCGAAAATCTCCCGGACCGACCTTTCGCCCGAATTTTTCCCGATTTCCACCCGAACAACAATATTGCTGCACCATCCGTCACTGGGCGCGCCGTTTCAGACCGAACAATAATAAAGGTTACACCTTGAAGTCGAGCGCGGCGATTAGAACGGAAAAACATGAGACTGGCGCTGCAAAGAAAACCGCTAGCACCCCCCCCCCTCTCTGCCTGCAGGTGGCAGTAATGTGTTGTATAGGATGAAGTGCATTCCCTAGAGGAAGAGGTTCTTTCTGGACCTGAATCATTTGTCACACTGCGCATGCGTGAAATGTGTTTAAAAAATTGACGTAATAAACAACAAACAACTAATTAACGTCGTTAACGCGCTATTTTTGACAGCCCTATTTTTAACAAAAGAGTAGGAAAGATTTTTTTTCCAAATCCCTTATATATGAGAATAACATTTAAATGTAAAATGTCAAGCTTGTCTTTTAGGCCATGCTTGTATTGCAGGAATTGATTGTTATTGATTGTGACTGATGTTCATTGTTCAACTCACAAATGCAATTTCCATCCTCTGTTTAGCATTTGAGAGAGACGTGAGGAAAATGTGAAGTGTGATGTGTCTTCCTGTCTCTGAGTTTAGCAACCTCTGGATCCCGCTGGGTTCTGTGGGCCAACAATGCTGCATGTCCCAACAACTGTGCATCAGTCACCAGGCTGTTACCTCAGTTGAAGCCAATTAAAGCAGATCTTAGAAATCCTCCACATGCACGGAACCATGCTATGGGCTGCTGTCCGAGGGCGGATGTACGTCAGATGCATCTGGGGGTTTGTGTGCACCAGCCCACGGAAAGGTCAGTGTGCAGCTAATTCACTAGTGTGTAACTCATTTACAGTACTCATTTCTAGTCTCATCAGTAGTTCATTGAAGTTGAAGTTTACACTCCAACCTTGCTGATAAGATTATTGCAGCACTAGTAGGCTCAGTATGAATCAGAAAGGTTGCCTATTCAGAATTGGCACTTTCACTTTCACTTTGAATGTCCATGTTAAAAAGTACCAGTTGCTATGGTTGATATGCTAGTGTATGTGTTTTAAGAACAGAACAACTGTGTCATGGGGTTAGGGCTTAACGAAGTACACCTTCAGTCCTAGAATGCCGTTTTGATGGACATTTGATCTTCTTTCTAAAAGACGTTACTCACTCAGCTAAAGATATGAACCATGTGATGTTAATGAACTATGATCACTATCAACAGCCCGTTCTCAAAACATTTTAGCCTTGTGAAAATTCAGAAAACGGCAGCCCAAAAGAAATGGAAAAAAACCATAAATGCTCCAACAGTGAGTACAGAAGTCAACTTGTTTGTGATCACACACACCCAGAGAGCCAAAGAAAGTGAGAGCCGCTGCTCAATGAGTTCACCCAGTAGCACGAAGCTAGCCCAGCAATTTCAAAGACATATTACAAAATAACAACTTGAAGGAAATCCTACTTTAAACTGCAGAACGATGATGAGAGACTGATGCTAATAATTGCTACATGTGGTGGACATAAAATTGTAGTTCAGTTTAATTATCAAAATAGAAACAATGCGTAACGGTCTGACTGTGTTTCATTTTCAACTGCATAGACTGGATTTACACCCTAGAATGTATACTCAAATCTATATAATCTAATTTGTGCATTAATGATTCTGTCGAAAATTAAACGCTTGGTTTAATAAAATTGTTGTTGTAGAGAGAAGGACAGAGTAAAGTACATATCCCTACAATCATGGCGAAGAATTCCCTCAAAACCAAATGGTAATAAGATCCTCTCTTTATCTCAATACTCCACTTCTAGTACTCATGGTGTCAAAATGTGTAAAACTGTCATATTTTATTGTTATTTTGCCACATTGTGTTGTTGTGACTCATGCATGATTAGTGTTATAACCTCTATCTACATAGGATACGTGAGGGAGGAAGTTACCTTCAAATACAGAAGTATAAGGCTTAGCTGAAAGTGCAGTCCCCAATCATTAACGAGGATCATTTTATTGAAATGTTCCCCTTTCATATTAAAGGACCTCATTTTTGAATAGAGGCTGATGGCAGTAAGAGTATCTTGAGCCAAGATGAACTTAAATGTGATTGGTAATGGTGCAGTGTTCTTCATAGAAGTACAGTATCTTTAATTAGCCTCTGCTCGAATATGTTATTTTTATTGGAATGAGTACGGGTAGTTCTCAAAGGTCACAGATCGGAACTTCTGCTTTTATTATGTCCCGAAGGAAGGAGAAAAAACATAATTGAATGGCTGTACCATTTGTCAGGCTTTCCTGGATTACTGGGACGCAACGAACCTCGACTATCGAGAGGATGACGACGTCTACATTTCCGCTCTTCTTACTCCCTCTTATCACATGTGTGTGGGGGGGGCCCTGCAGAGCGGAGTCACATGGTGATCAAAGCGGTAACACCTGTCCTTTCTTTCTTCAGTGCTTCTGTGAGACTAAATCATGTTCAGCTTGGCGCTTTGCAGCCCGACCGGTGCAGCTGCACTGATCTTGTTAAGGGCCAGTGGAGCCGACAAGTACATTCACTGTGCGTCAGTTCCAACGACTCGTATAGCAATCTTCGGGGTGAAGAACTGTGTCCGTCTTTGTGTAGAAGGGTCAGCGTCACTCTCCAATTCACTGAGAACCCAGAGGGAACAAACTGAGCCTTTTAGAAATACGGCGGAGTCAAGCTTAACCTATTTTTAATAGTCCCTCCCTCTCCATCATTCCGCTCCCGGACCTGTCTTCTGTAACAGAAGGCCGCTGTTTTGAAGGTTAACATGCTATCAATACTCTGACATTGAACAAAGTCCACATGATATTTTAAGACTTGACATTATGGCATTTTAAATGTGCAGCGACTATATCCGGGCCACCGCTGTTAAAAAAGACCTTGTGAAAGGAGTTATAACACGTCTTAAATAACCGCAGTTAAAATGTAATAAAAATAAATAACACTGAAGGGGTAATATAACAATTAAAAGTTACAGGAACTGATCCTGGATTCACACAACTTACTTACTGTGAAGTAATTAGCAGTTTAGGGTGAGGAAACTAGTGCAATACTTTTATTGAAGTGCCCCTAAACAACAGTACATTTGCGAGATTAATATGCAGCAGAACTGACAGCTGCAAATTATGTTTCTTGATGAAGAAATAATAATTTTACACTACATTACGGCAGGTATTTACAACTCAGAGACGGAGGATGCATACATAACTACGTCAATTAAGCAAATAGTTGTGGAGATGTCAGATACTCCATTGAAGCAAATCTTAACCAGCGGGGATTTGCCATGTGTTATTATAACACCAGCTGCACCAGCTCTCCAACGGGAAATAGTTCTGATGTTTTCCCTAACTGCCACTCTTACGCTTCATCAGGACCCTTCAAAGATGTTTTTGACAGGTAAAAACGTGGTGATGCGTACCTCAAGTGAGGGACATTGCAGAAGTTGACAAGAGGTCGAACGATTTTCCTGTATTGCTCAAGGCAATGCAGGTAAAAGAGGGAGAAATTAACATTATTTTTCAAAGGAATTCATCTACGGTCCAACAATCCTGCACTAGCGGGAGCTGGCTACACTTTGTCTGTGCTTTTGTCTAGTTTAGTGTCAGTTTTCGTTTATGTTGCACAATATGCAAACAGCACAAACCCAGAGGTGAAACATAGTGAGGGGAGAGCGTGGCGCTTTGGCAATATTGTCTTTGTTACACTCATGCCGGTAAAAAGTATTTATCTGTTCACTGTAAAACATAGAGCCTCCCCAATTACATTTCATGTCGTCATATATTATACATATCTGACAGAAAAAGGTTTCCAGTTGACTCAGTGCGCGTCTGCAAAACCTGGTTACAACATATTTCCTTTATTTGTCTGGCCCAGTATTAGAATATCTGCTCGTAGCTACTGAAGCGTGACGGAGGTTTATATCAAGCAAAGATTTTTAAGCGGCTGTTTAAGGTTAGTAAAATGTCAACTTGGTTAAATATTTAAGGTCAAAGGGGCCTCAAAACATAAAGGATGATGTTTTTATCGGGATTTACAGTTCTCCCGATTGCCCAGGCGTGATTTGGAAAGCATTCATTTTTCCTAAAATTTCACACAATTCACACAACCACACAATATTTTGCCGCATTTTGATCCCCTTTTCCCCATATGAGGAAGACAATCTCTGATCTCTGATGCAGTTACAAACTGCTGTGCTGAAACTTCAACACTGTTAACATTTCCGACTTTTTTAATTATATAGTCTGCGTTTGATATTCCAACAATCAATCAATTAGTTTGGCCTGGTGGAACTTGTATTGGCCAATCTGTCTATGCCTGTGGCATTTTGAATGACAGCATTTCGAAATGGCAAGCAATTGAAAGTCATGTCAGAATCTTTTAGAGAACGCTGTTCGGTGTGTTCATTGTGACTTACAAATTGAGTGCAAAGCTTAGGGCTGAAAGTGAGTTTCAATCATGATGCTTAATGTGTCAACAATCTGTTGGTAAGTAAAAAAATAAACTGCATCAGAAATAAGACTTTTTTTATGCTTGCTAAAAAGCTGCGTATTCCTTGTGAGTGTGGTCTGCACAGCCGGTGCTGCTCCTGCTGTTGTGTACCCTTCAATCTACATGGTTTACCTTTTAGGCCCTTTTTCATGTTTGAATGGGATTCCTTTCACAATAAAAAGCTAAAAAGTTGGGGAGCATGTGTTCATTTAAGTAATAATAAATATCCACAATCAAAAGTCGGGGCATTTTCCACAAACCTGTGTTGTAAATAATTATTAGTATTAGTAATATATTAGTATATAATACTAGAGGGTTTTTACTTTAAAATGGAAAAGATACATAATACACTTTCTTCATGCCTGTGACAAACCCCAAAAGACGTTGAAACTGACTTGACATCTCTGATAAGTTGTTATATTCTGTCTATTCTTGCTGTGGAACGGCTTATTTCTTCCATCAGAAAAACCTGAGCAAATAATTAAATAAATAACTTCTTTTTTTTTTTTAAGTTTGCTTGCGGATCGATAGGGATGATGTTCACAGTGCTTACACAGAATTTGTAAAGACAGGGGATGGAGCTCTGCCTGACAGAAAGGATGGACACGCGTCCAACAGAACCTGAAAGGGTAGTTTGACAGAGGAGAGAAACAAATGACCTATGAGAAATTACAAAAATGCGATTGGTTGTTTAGCATATTTAAATGCTTGTTGAATACTTTGGAACATGGAAAACTCTTCACTGCAGACACGCAATTATGTCAGGCATTCCTATCATAAAGTTTAGCTCCTATTTCTCAGTTTCACTCTTACTGGTGAATAAGGAGACATTGAATGTAGTTTCAGAACATCGCAAGCCATACATCATGTGTTGCTCCAAAAATAGTACACAGAAGGGGATTAAAAAATAAAACTAATAGTATACAGTTCCCTAGTTGGCAGCGGGTACATAGAAAGACGGTGTCTTCCTTCAGTTCTTGGTTCCTATGTGAATCTAGGAAATGTGTTTTAACTGAGAGGAAAACCGAAACACCCAGACAGGACTGGCCCGCGATGACAGTCGCCTCTGGCGCGAGGGTTACAGTATGTTAAGGAGGTGAGAGAAGAAGGAAGACATGGAAGGCAGGCAGTGTTAAGGGGCGTCATAATAAGTGAGAGTGGGAAGCGAGAAAAGTGTCAGAAGGTTGAGCGGACCGCGAATGGAAACACTGGCCCGGCTCGTCGCGTCATTTCAGGCAGACACTCCGAGGACAGCAGGGTTTTCCGGAAGCTTGAGCTTCCCCCCGCCGCCAGAACAAGACGTCCTCTCTGCGGCCGTCGCCGCTAACAGACGCCATCAGTCACACTGGCTCAGAAACCACTCGCTTCCAATCTCACCACTGCTGTGAAGGCAACTGCTCGAGCCCGTCTCACAAATCTGCTCCTCTGTGTGCTCTGCAAGCAAAGACATATATTTACCCACCGTCACGACAATGACAACAACACACACGCAAAGCAAATACACAATTCACAGATTTTTTACTTCACTTTGCCAGAACAAAAATTTAGCAGCACTGAATTTGTCGCTGTCCTGCTTTTTCTATCCTCTCTCTGTGTAGTTGGCTGCTGGGTTTACACTGACAGAATCCACCTCATGTCCACCATGTTTCCAGGGCTTACTGTCTTCATCTGAGCATTAAGAGCTCATCACGCCACATATTCTCATGTACTCCACTGGATGGAAACTTGTCCACGGAGCCTTTGGGAGATTTTGAGATAGCAGGAATACGGGACAGGAAATATAGCTGTGATTTATTGTTGATTTGGATTCGATTTTTCTTGTCAGTTTTGTAAAGAAGTTGTTGACGGTGTTTGCACATAAGGAGGTAAAAGATCGGTGGTTGAGATGGCTGGATTGAAGCCCGAGGTTTCATCTCTTGTGTTTCGGTTTGTAGCCATTCTTTTACAGAACAATACAGATATAGCTGAAAGTTAAAATTGTGGTGCATTCAAGTTAGAATTATATTAATTTGGGTTATTGCCTTGTGAACAACATAACATGCAAAAACACAGTAAAAGAGAGATTGCAGAGATTTACTTCAAAATCCATTTTCATGTAAATAAGCCAATAAAATACTGAGTTTGATGAGGTATGGAATGAAAAAACATGAGCCTCCTTCTTGCAGTGAAATATCTTTCAAGCTCGTATAGAGTCCATTTTCTAACTTTTAATGTACTCCACACACTTCATTCATTACCCTCCGTAGGACTACATAAAATGAATACATAATCTCATGGTCTGTTTAATAGTCAGCTGGTTGCTCCACCCCTCAGCCTCTATGTATGCACACATCTTTCCCCTGCACGACCCCTCCACAGATCAACAAGCATTTACTCCCTAATGAACACAAATGCATAATTCCACCCCATTACCTCCTCCTCTCCTCCCATGTACCGTAAGTGACAAATTAACTAACGTCTATAAGCAGTTAAATTCTTGGTGGGTTTGACCTTTGATCTCAAAAGCAACCATGTGTTTGTCATTTGGTATAAGGCCACGATTCAGTCAACTACACATCACCCATTATTCAGCAAGACACAGAGTGTAATGAAATGATATCAGGGGTTGGCTCCATTTACTTACCGTTTTGAGTTCTAGACATTTTTGCTTAATGTTTTAATGCTTTGTCCTTTAACAGAATAGGCGTTTTAGATATTCAGCACTGAACAATACTAATTATTACAGACAACGTGCAATTAGAGTATTAAAATAGCAGCAAACAACATTTTCTTTGGGAAAATGTGATGGAGCTTTTTGTACCCAAGCAGAGGATGAAGTCACTCTAGCAGTGTGTTTGTGGTTATCCAAGCTTCTTCTGGGTTTGCGGACCTTGTCGGACCGTATATATATATTTCTTTCCGTTTTAAGGTGGCGATTAGTAAACAAAAAGCCAAACTCTCGGAGTCGGTTTGACAGGCCGAAGGCTAAAGCAGGCTTTGTCGTAACAGCCATTGCTATAGTCATCTCCTTTCTCTGCCGCTTTGATAGTTATCAATCAATCAACAGCCATTATCAGATTTATGGATCTGGGTTATGAGAGGCCTGATGCACCAGTGCGCTCAGAAGGCCGTTATCATCCATCCACGTTTTAATACCAACACACATACAGGAAGATAACGCAGACCTATATCGACCACAGTAATTATCTGGTGAAGAAAAGGAGAAGTCTCGTCATGAAGTCTCACAAGTGCAGTCTCCATAGGAAGGAATTGTGGAGATTTGTTGTACTGAACTAACGTCAAGTTACGCAACACATCCAAACCACTATCTTCAAATCTAAATTTGACCATGTCATTTTGTTGTCAAAATGTAAAGTTGTATTATTTCAATTCACAAAGCTTCACTTTCATAACGTAATAGCTTGGCCAGTGGTAAACACTGATAAGATCTGTTATAAGGCGCTCTCTCTCTCTCTCCCACTCTCTCTCTCTCTCTCCTGCTATTATTTATTCAGTTTGTTTGCCGGGGCTCGGTAGCCGCGGCCGCCCCTCCCTGGCAGACCTATCGAACTGTGGCATAATAGATGTAATACATCAATGCGTTTGAGCTGAGAGCCTTTAATTAGGCCTTCCTGCTCGTTTCATCAATTCCCCCCTGCCCTCTTGAGATTTGGGGGAGAGGTGGGGGGGGGTGATACTGAAAGGCCTGCATTGCATGTGAATCACTGCACCTCCACCTCCCCAGCCCATTCCTCTGCCTCCTCAGTAGGCTCTTTGTCCCTGAAAATTGCCAGTCCCCAAGCCTCGGCTCCTGTCATCCTCCCCACCAAGCCCACTGCCGCTCATGAATGCTGGGTCAGACAGCATTAAATGCTGATCCTTACCTGAATGTCAATAGTTATAAACCTGTCACCCTTTAGTATTTAAAAAAAAAATGTGACTCTTTCAGAAACTACCACAGGGGTTCACTCTGAAATACATGTTTCTTATCGTGTTCTTGTGTGTTTTCTTGTGTGTGTGCGTGCTTGAATACATGCATGTGTGTGTGTGTGTGTGTGTGTCTTTGTGCAGCCATGACCTTGCTCCCCAGGTGCTGTTGAAATGTGTCATGTTGAATAAACGCCAAGAAGGACCCAGTGGTGACCAGCGGCACAACTGCAAACACACAGAGCAAACTCCTGCTGATGTGGCCATTTTCTGTTTACCATTTCTGGCCATTCGCATTTCACAAGAAGCGAAGCAACACCATCTGACATTTACCACAAGTTAAAATATGACCACACCGAACCACATGACTGAGGGCCACCAGCGCTGCAGGGAGAGGCTGATCTAAGTAAGCATATATTGAGGATGACTGCTCTGCAATGCCGAATGCCAGACTATTGATGGCATTCACACGTATTACAGACATTATAGATTGCTTTTGTTTGAGATGAACAAAACTATTGATCTGGAATTCCATCCTGAATCCAAATGTGACTCCATTTATCGTGACATTCAAGAACACTTCTTCAGGAAGACATTACTTGAGGTGTTTAAAGGGGTGCCTGTGTGTGTGTTGGGGGAGGGGGGTTTGTATGTGAGTGCGTATGCATCAATGCCACAAAAATTAGAATGTAGCACTGCGCCACTTTTTTTCATCACAAAAAAACAGAGGAAGATTTACTAAACCAAGGCTAGTCAAAATCACCTTCAAAGGACTTGAATATTCTGTATTCATGTGCTTCAGGTAGCCTTAGGGCTGGACTAGCATATTTAAAGCCAAATGCTTTATCCATGATAAGGTAGGCAAAGAAAAAGATGCACCGGCTGAAATTGGTGAATACAGTTCATAGGAACGCACGGGGGACTAGTTAGTCCCCTTACAGATCAAAAGGAGATTAAATGATGCCAACCGCCGGCTGAGCAGAGACTAAAGCACGTGTCTTCAACGTCACGGAGCCTTTGAAAGATCAGGTAAAGGCTGCGGGTTGAGCTCTGAACAAGAGTTATCAATAACATTGCCTCAGTACAAAACGGTACCGACACACTGAATGAATTATGCTTAAAAAGAAAATGATCCTGTGGAGAACCATTGAAAGGTTGGGATATAGTATATATAAAGTGCAAAGAATTGAAAATATTAGTTCGTCAAATATAGCACTTGCGGACCCAGCGAGGGAGGGAGAAGTCGGATATCAAAAACGCTGGAAGAGGCTTGAGAATTTTTTTTTTTTAATTAAAGGTTGTTGTTTTTTCCTGTCTCTGCAGCCCGGTACCATGGGGTCCTCACGGCAGGAGGTTTATATCCTGATCTAGCGGTGGGATTGAAGACCCAGCAGCTGAAATACTGAGAGGCACTAAGGGGCAGGGGACGAGCGGGAGGTTGGAGGACAAAAGAGGAACTTATCACATAGCGGGTTGACCGTTTGCCAGCATGAAAGGACCTTAACATCGCGGCTCAGATTCCTGCTCCACTATCATACGCTCTGTGATGTGACAACAATGAAAAGAAGACACCGATTGTGTGTACGTTTTGTAAGCCATGTAATCAATGCGACAGCAGTCCAGCCCCTTTGGATGTTCCACTCCAGTGAACGGCATACAAAGACTGGTTTAAGATGAAGGAAAAACGCACTTGGCACGGGCTTCATAATGAACGACAGATGGCATCCTTCGGTCATCCATCTTGTCGAGGATGCAAACTATTTTCAGCGAGAAAAACTTTAAAAGATCAGCGCGTGTGTGTGCTAACAAACAAGCACATGAACACATACAACCCCGACTGTATTGTTTTGTAAATATGGTATAAATATTGTATAGTACCTCTACTCCATGATGAACTGCACACAGTCTGTTAATTCCACAGAAGCTAATCCCTTCAGTCTTTTGCTAATATATCCATTACATGAGTGATGCTTCCATAAGCCAGCCCTAGTCAGTAAATAATTCTGGTTAATTAAAGCCCAGACATCCATCTTTGCCAAGGCTTTGTGCGCAGATTCTGCGAAAGGCAAGTTCTATTTATAAAACAGTGGTTATCACTACTGTTGATGTAGTTTCAAACCTCTTAATTAAATTGTAGATTTCAAAATGGAAATGAATGGCCAATAATTCATCGGAAAGGTGGAAGTGACACCTTATTTCCATAACGGCACACCCATCAGGAGGCACACCAGCAGGGGATGGCCGAGTGAAGCAGACACAGTGAAGTTGAAATATTTATCTTTCAGGTTATTCAAATGTCATTGCACTGCTTCTTGCCAGAGGAGATAGGTAGTTAATGAGCTGTTAAAGTAAGCAAAAGCTTCTTAGCAGCATGCATGTCCATTTGTAATCTCACAGGTCACTCAAAAGGCATCCGCATTCCTCTTTATCCTTTTTACCTTTTCAGAGGTAACCACCACGTCACGTTAGATGTAGAACCATCGAATGGATGATGGATTACTGAATCGTTTCCCTTCCCAGTTTAAAAAGAAGCCATATAAAACATACAGTAGGTGGCATGTCTTTACATGGGAGAGGGGGCTTGTTAGCCAACACTTGGCTTTTATTTTTTTTGTTTCAAATTTCCATTTATTTTCAAAAATTGGACATTATACCCAAGTCGGTATTATGGTTTTCTATTAAACAGCAAATTAATTTGATCCCCCTCAAAATGTTGATGATTTAACCAGTGTTACTTCTTCCTCATGTATACCAGGACCAAATATACAATGTACCAGAGGCATTAATCCAGATGTGATTATACGGTGACGGTAAAATAATTAACTGTGGAAAACACATCAGCTCTTTGTTTCTATCTCAAAGAGAAAGTCTATCAGTCTATCAATCTAACTATCCATCTGTATTAGTTTTTTTGCCAAGTGTACAGTAGAAGATTTTTTTTTAAAGCTGAAATCAATGCAAGTAAACCTGAACTGAAGCACTTCAGCTTCCTGTAAAGGAATTGCATTGAACCTCTGTTTAGTTGGTTAGTATTATAAAAAATAATAAATTAAGAGATGCTACAAAACTAGGATTTAACACTATTAAATGCTATATGGCTTTCTAGATTAATGGTATGTTATAGAGGAGAGATACATTGATTTCAGAGTTTTTATTGGCTCGCTCTTGAGAAAAGTTTAAAGAATATTTTAGATCACAGGCCATGTATTTAACTTTAACAAGACTCAAGAATCAACAGACCTGCTCGCTATGTATACTATATTCACCATTTTAGTTTGTGAGCATGATACAAATTGCTAATAGGACCAAACATAACAAACAATAAAATGCTATTCATCCGCTAAGCAGGAAATCCATTGAAAAATTGTTGAAGATCTAAATATATTCATCATTTGCATTTGTGAGTGAACAAAAAGGTTTTCAGAGAATCTGTCCTTCTCTGCTGTCTTCCAAAACCCCTGCATATAGCGTATCAAATTTAGGGAACTTTAAACAGAGTCCAAAAAAGGAATTAAATTATAAACCAATCGCTCTGTGTGACAGCAATCAGCAGTATGAAAATGCCAACATGTCTACAAAAATTAGAAGCCATTTTCTCAGGCTGACGACACTCTCCACGGGGAACATGGTGCTAATGGAAGTTGGGAAGGGAGCCTTTTAAATATGCAAAACAGGAAAAAGCATTTCACTTTGTCTTTAAATTAATCTTGGTACTGGCACTTGGAAGTCTTCTGCATGTAATTCTGCATATCATTTCACGGACTCAGCTGATCCCCATGTGCAGTCCACTCATTTATCAATTATTCACCATAAACCCCAAATATAGATGTAGCCTGTACTCTTGGGCTAACTTCATCTGCTCATGTCCTTTGGTCTGATCCATTTAGTGGAAAGGTTGGTTCCCTTTGGGGAAATCGCCCTTCTTTATTGAGACTCACACGGCCCGTTTACAAGAAAACCATGGCTCGTAAACTAAAATTGCATGAATTACTTTAAAGACAAACAGCCTGTTATCCTTTCAGACAGGTAAATGGGATGTCGAATAAATCAAAACTAACTTGGTGCATTTTCAGTACATTCCACGTAATAAGAAATAAGTAAACATGAAAAAGAAGGTGTTTACACAGCACATATCAAGTGCCGTTGTTCTCACTCGCCAAAACTGTGAGGATGAGGAGAGTTCCCGGCTTGGTGTCAGTGTGCCATATTTCTCATTTAGCTCTTGTCTAAAGATTCACGGACACTTGGACTTACAGAGAATACAGAATGAAAACAAAATGTTGTGAACTATTCATGAAACTCCGAAAAACAGCAACCTTCAATTACTTCCATCTCCATGGCTACAGATGTGGGTCATATTAGGAAGGATGCGAGTAAACAGAATATGTGAACTTTATATTTGTCACATCATATGTGTCAGCTGTCACCTGTATTTACCAACGTGTGTGGATTTGAAATCTAATGGCAAAATGTTGAGCCATCTGATAAGTTAAACGATTTTGCAGGGTGGCACAGATAATCCAATTCCACTGTTATTTCATACCTGACAAATGCTGCCAATTGGCATACAACCTAATATGACACACCTCTGTAGGAGAGGTGTTCCACGACAGCCCTGTGGCAATGCAGACATCTGCATGACATATCATTTCTGTTGCTTTTTTTGTAACTATTCAATATATAGTAATAATCACAAAATAATTGGTTGAGACTATAGTACAGTTCAATGGGGGCCATACAAATCACCACGGAGATGAATCAACGCTGCCCCAAGTCAAAAAACACAGATTGATATTTTGAGCTTTTATTACAGGGCTTTTGTATTGGACTGGGTTGCCTTTTTTGTGTGTGTCTAATCCTTTGTATGTTTCGAACATCTCACATCTTGAATATGAGCAGTATAGCTCACCATGGAAACAAAACGATGTGTCTACTTAACACAGTAAAGAGGGGGCTTGAAAACCTGCAGCCTCTTTCCTAATGAGCCTTGTTAGACCTCACGCTGTTTGATGTCTGAGACCGTTTCCTCCGGCTCAGACGCTGTCTCCATTGGCCCCTAACCCTCTCTGTCCAATGAGGGGACGGAGAGGCTGGCACCCCTCTGCCCTGTCTGTCACCCACCAGGCCTGACCATGTTCTCCACTTCATTTACCTTATGCTTTGCCCCTCTGCCAGACCAGGACCACAGGCCAGAATGCAGACAGATATGCACCTGCAAGGTAACCTCCCTTGGGATTAAAAAGCAGCCACTTAATTTTGTTTGCATTTTGACAGGCTGCTTTTAATTTGACCTGCCAGCACAGGTTTGTTCCGGTGCTCTCTCTAGACCTGTGTCTTGTGTGACCTATCGCCGCCATACGGTCCCGTTGCCACAGCTCGTTACTGATGGACCTGCTGGCATGAAAGAGCCATTTAACCCGTGTCGGTGCTATTTTAAGGCCTTATTGTGCTGCACATCGCCTGAACTGGCATTCACACTTGTTTCCCCTTTAATTATAATTTCACAGAATCTTGTAACAGACAAGAGAGTTATTGATGTAAATGACCTCGTTGTTGTTTGTGTTTTGGAGTGTGCTCACAAAGCGTCACGTAGATCTGAGGAACGTTAACAGTTAGTTGAGACACTGAGCCTGTGCATCTTTGTAACTTCAAATGTTTCATGTTTCTCTTCATGAAACCTTCATTAATGTTTGATTATTGGAAAAGTTTATTTTGACAGCAAAAGGCACAAAAGAGCAAAGGGAGGCAAAGGAAGCACTGAGTGAAGCAATCAAAAAGAGCATCAAATTAGGACCAACCAGTTCTGAGATCACACTGATACTGTGACACTCCTAAAGATGATTAGGTGAAGACAACACTTCTTAGAGTGCTTGGATGCTTGCCTAGTATGTGGGTCACCTCTTAGGAATGGAACTTAATGACGGAGGCTTCATTATATAACAAAAAGCAGTGTTTTGTTCATCTCTGGCTTGCAAACAACTGACAACTCGACCTGTGCCCAATTTCTGTACCACATGTGTGTGTATTTGAGCAGATTAATACATATACATTATATGAATTTGAGATGGTTTTGCCAGGCATTTTTAAAAAGTTGATAGAAATTATGTTTGTTTTATTATAACATTTACATGTTAACAGACCGAAACGTTGTTTTGTTGTCAGCATTATAGTCATCTCACGTCTGACTGAATCCATTTGGACTTTCATTCACATTGTGAACACATCCTCCTCCTTCTAACACTTTCAAATCACAATAACTTTCAGTAACAGCTAGCTGGCCTCTGACGCCTCGTGCTTTTTAACCTCACTATTTATCAATGATTTTGTTACAGCCCGGGCCGCGTGCTTCCTAGCTCTTCTAAACAATGCATTCAAATTTTAGTAAGGACAGCAACAGTGATACTTGAGCTTTGAGCTCAGCAGAACAAAAATGAAAACATTAGCTTCTCAGTCAAACTCACACAAATTTGATTTCAAATATCCTATGTGTGCATGCATCTGGAAGTCCAAGCCAACCACCATTAAAAGTAGGGAAGGGAAATCATCGGTCGGAGGGACAGCTGCCCGGGGGAAGGGGAGAGGGCTTGGAAACCGAAGAGGAATGATGTGGTGAAGTGAGGTGTGATGAGTGAGATGTAAAAAGAGACAGCAACTAAAACTGTGTAGTGTCTGTGACCGAGGGAGGAGGAGAGCGCGGCAGTCTGTGTCAAGGAGACAGCGCTCCATAATGTTATCTCCACTGGGAAGACTTTAAAGGCTGAATGCAATCTGTTCTTGATTTTCAAAGCTATAGCACTATACGTATTTCTCTTTCTCTCCTAATTTAAAATGTCAGGATTTTAAAACTCTTCACTGCTTTGTAAAGCTCATTCTGTTTAGATGTTGTCCTGTATATAAGGACTTTATTGCATAGTATTTAAAAGAGCAGTGCAAATTGGTAAATTAATAATGATTTAATGGTGTTTTGTTAGAAAGTTTACATGGTACAAGACGGATCATGACCTCGGTGTTTGTACATTCCAGCCCTTCTGCCATAACTTCTATCACAAGTAAAACGAGAAGCTGTGATCAAGTTATCATTTGCATTCATTTTAGCACAGGAGCTCATTGGTCCATAATGTCTGTCCAAGTGTCTTTGAAGGAGGCCCGCTGTTTGAATGCCTGCTGTGAGAAGAAACGGTATTCACTGATATCTCTGCTAACCCAATAGTCTTTTTTGCACAGTCAATGTATCAGCTAAGTAGAAGAGCAGATCTACTGGGAGGATTATAAAGCAAAACAATTGACCTCACTAATGGTAAATGAGTAAACACAATATTAAGGCTGCTGAATTCCCAGAGCAAACAAGAAGCACAGAAATAAGTGATGCTATTTTCCTCCCTCTTATTTTGTATCTTTGTATTTCTATGAGAAACCGGTTTCTTTTCTTCTGAGCTCAATATGCTATAAAATTAAGATCTTGCATTTTTACAAGCATGCAAAAGACCCCTTCATCTTCACCCACATAGAAGCAACACTTCATGTCCAGTAAGTTCAGTAATCAATTCATTAACCTACGTATTTTCTCAATTGCAAGCTAGGGGACTTAATGACCTCAAATTACCGCCAGTAATTACCCTGCTGACGTATATTTAATGCAAGTTATCATTATGCTTAGTCAAAAAGCAAAAAGGAGTCAGTGGCAAATGCATCTTTTTGTATCAAATTGAAAAAGAAGACAATGTGATACATCATTAGATGGCCATACATTATATTGCCTATATCACGTATCAGAGAGTATGTTGCTCATAATGAAAGTCATTGAAAATCCACATTTGAGAAGGTACCCTGTGGCGTTTTCTTGGAAATAGAAAAACCTTGTGCATAACCCAATAAGCATTTAAAAAGGAGTTTTTTGCATTTGCTTAACAGCAAGAGCTGGTGCATTGGAATATTTCCTGGTGCATTGCCATCACTGACTGTCAGTCAGCTGTGTAGCAAGAACATGTATAACAGCTCCCACTCTTAAAATCCTAAAAAGCAGGTTTTATTTTATTTACAGTTTACTCTCATGAATATAGTATTGGCAGGTGAGTCTGTTTTTGAGTTAAATACCTTTTCACTCCCACTGAAAATTCTGCTGCAGGCAAACTCGACTCCAAGTCTTCAATAATGAATTTAATCTTGTTTTTTTATTGTATATAACGAGAGTGTGGAATCACTTGGGCCAGAAAAACATTCTCAACATACTAAGATAAGATGACAATCTCTTAAAATCCTATGATCTCAAGGTTTTCGAGGTCTCTCATGAAATGCTATTTATCCTCTTCTCATCCTGGCGTTGTACATAAAGTGTGCTCAACATAAAAAGGGTCTCTCCATATTTCACCTCACTGCTTTCAGTGTATGTGCATTGAGTGTACTGCACTCACACACACACACACACACACACACACACACACACTACAGCTTCCCCCTCACCTGCTCACACACAAGAGCACGAAAAAAGAAACCATTACCGGAACCGCGGCTCCAGTTCTCCTCACTAAATCCCAACAGTTATGCACTGGCTCTCAACAAATCACTTTTTATTTACTGTGTTTTTTTTGCTCAGTCAATTTGAGAAAAATGTCAATAACAAACCAATACACCGCTATACAACAATATGAATATGTGCTGTATCTAACTGAAGAGGGAGAGTTAATGAGTCTCTAGGTAAGTTATTGGTCACAAGTAGAATATCACATGTCCTGACACTGTACAGACTCCAGAGGGATTCCTTTGTAAAGTAGCAACATTGTAAAAAAAAAAAAAAACAAGACTCGCAGAGACGCCCAATGTGTTTGTAAAGAACACAAACAGGTCTGGTGGTTTAAAGTCCTACGTTTGTATGACTCATCGAGACACTACGAGTGGTCTTTCTCTGTTTAATACAATGACACTATCTCTGCCACTGAAAAGCCAAGTGGATATGATCACACCATTGAAAAGGATCCTGATATGCATACCATCGGCATTGTTTCAATGTAATGACTGATCCGAAAACAACCCAAAGAACTTGACTTTATACGATATTCTTTCCGGTTTGAGAACAACTCTGAGCTTTGTTTTTGTCAAATGTTACATGCAGTACATTTAAATTTGGCCTCAAGTCATCATCAGATTTTGCACAACAATGAGGGTGAAAGACTATGCATGAAGTGGTTTCTCTATTCATGCCTGATTGTTTCATCACCTACGTATACTTACTTGTTGCCCATATACTCAAATATGAAAAACGTGAATGGGCTTGTGAAAAGGGGAGAACATCCAGTCATACAGTATGAAAGACCCGCGTTCCAGCTCCAATGAAACGTGAAGCTTTCCAGCTTGGTAAACTTTGATAATGAGAATTACACAGTACAGCTGCTGGGGCGGATCTGAGTCAGTTAAACTGATTCCCGCAGCTTCACTCAGTCGCTTAGCGGCGCCCTTTCTTGATGCGGAATAACAAAAATTCAAAATCCAAGTGGGTGCAGGAGGAATGAGATTCGTAACAGAGGCACATAACACCACTGAAGAGGGTTCACTCACCAGCATCACTCTTTGCCTCAGCAAGTCATTCAGTATCGATGTGAATGTGGTCAATGGAACATTTTCTGATTCATTAGAACCATATTTTCCATTTACAGTAACATCTGAGGAAGGTTCAATGGTCCTTCAAATATATCATTGTATTATCCAGTCTCATTCAAATGCATCTAACCACATTTCAGAAGTAATTGCTTTAGTGTTTTAAACATCAGAGTTTCCCCCACTACATCCTCCTCTGTCCCTCTCTGAGCTGCAAGGTTAACGCTCCGACCTGCTGAGAGGCCAAGGAAATGCTGATGATGGTCTTCAATGAGCATTGAATTGAAGCGTTGAAGACCATCAAGGGCACCCCTGGCACTCAGGGCTGTGATGGATAAACAACCAAACATATAAATAGGTCGTCCCTCACTCCCAGAATGATTCACGTCCTGCACAGAACCAATAGAGGACTTTAAACCTGCTATCCTCTATCGCTTTAGATGGCTTTAGTGGTGGCAATTTGCCACCTTTCAAGAGGAAGGCCACATAATGTCAACTGGCTGGCTTTGATGCCACATCCTCTGAATGTGTTAAAGGCAGAATCCCTTATCCAAATGTAGCCAGGTGGAAAAAGCGTCTGGAATAAACATATTTTCTGTTTTTCAAATCTTTCTGAACAGCCGTGTAGTTACTGAGAGTTCACGAGGCAACGGGTCTTTACTGGAAAAACAGAACCGTGCCAATGATGCTGACCGATTAAACATGTTGTAAACCTTATTGTCCACAAGACCTCAATGCCCTTTACATCTGGTTGGCAATAAATTAAAGTTTGTTCTCTTTTGTATAGACACCACTGTCATAATTCCCTTCATTTTGACGTGGTTCATATTTTGAAAGTATTTGCCATAGTTGCATCCTTTCTGACTTTTTAAACATATCTTTTGTTTTATCCATACAAAACAAATAGTGGCAAATGAATCAGCAATCCTGTCAAAAGGAGAAGACATCTGAAAAATATCCATCTCTCTGGCTTCACAAAAGTACCCAAGCGTGTATGTGATATCCAATATTCAAAACACTGAGTTCAAACCCCAAATAAAACTGAAAAAAAGGGTTGTGGTAAATCAAGAAACAGCCAGCAATTAAGTCTGTGTTACTCTGGCTTTATATTAACAGGCATGAATCATACCTCATAATCGAGGCTGGTTAGTGTCATTCATTTGACTGTACAGTGCAACAGTGAACAATTCACATGCATGTCACAATCTATTTCATTATACAAACTATGGGTCTTAAAGAATTATGCAAGAACCACTTCCTAGTGTCAGCAGAGACTTCTTTACATCCTTGCTCCTCTTGCCGTTCCAATGTCCTACATGTGTGTGACAGAACTGTAACACAGACCTTGGGAGCAGTGGAATAGGACTGTGAATGTGTCAGTGGAGTCTCCAATGGGAACATCATGTTCCAAATATCCAGTCCATCTGTAGCCTGCACAGTGAATAACAACAGCTCCTCCCTGTTCCACCATTTTAATGATTATTCCTTTGTGGTAAAAATTCCTGTAGGAAACATTCCATTACTGCATTAGAAGGGAGTGGAGGTTGGTGGGTGTGTGTGTGTGTGTGTGGGGGGGGGGGGGGGTGTAGTGCACAAGGCTGCCTCTCCTGTCACATCAGCTCTTTATTATTCATTAGGATCTCTTTCTTTTTCCCAGCGTAAAAGGACCTTGATAAGCCATGTTTATTCATGCACTAACCTTTTTAAATATTTCCAAGAGCTCTTCGACAAAGACCTACCTGGCATACCTAATACCTAATCTTTGTTTCATTATTCAGTCCTCATGCTCTCACTTCTCACTTAACATGCAATACATGGATTGTGCCACCACACTTCTTCTTTGTCTTGTAATTTTGCTATCTGCCTCTGTCTCTGTATCGCCCTTGCACTTCATTTCATTATTTGGGTTATCACAGGGGCTATTTTTTGTTGTTTGTGTTTTTTTAAAGGGATAGTGGGCAGAAGGTGGGCTTGGGAGTGGGGGGGGGGGGGGGGTATGTGTTCTTTCTTCTCTCCTTCTACAACCACTCCCAGTCGACCCTCTATTTTGCTGGCTTTCTCTTATTCAGAAGTCCTTGCCTCGGCAGACTGATCCCTCAGGGCAGCCTGCTGATTAGTGCAGTCACCGACCCTCCCCCCTTACCTCTCCACCTCCAGCTCACCTGCCCACATTTTTATTTAAATTATTTATTGCGCAAAGGTTATTTTCACAGTATGTACTGCTCCATAAAAGGAAAAGGAAATATAGCACCAGTGTTTGGTCTAGCATGTAATGACACTATATGCAATACCCCAAAACAGGTAAATTAGTCCTGAAATTAGAAATAATATAGCAGACAAACAAGATTTTTTTCTTTTTTCTTGAAAAATGATTAACACATTTTAGGCAGTTGGTGCAACTTGCAGCCATTTAGCTTAAATTAGCACAAATACAGCAATCTAAGCAGTGTCTGAAGGTAAGAAAAGAAACCCACCAGTAACCTTGCTCTTTAATTAACACTATATCTGTTGCTTTCCTAATCCACAGAAGAAGAAAAAACAGAGTCTAAAAAAGACACATGACTTAAAGCTTAAATTGTTCCTCTTTGATAGTGCTTATAGTTAGGGCTGGCTCAGGTTAGCCTGGACCAGCCCTTAGTTAAGCTGCTCTAGGCTTAGACTGCCGGGGGACTTCTTAGGACACACCGAGCCCCTCTTTCACTCTTTCACTCTCACTCTCTCCTTCCACAATCATCCATGTTTTATTAATGTACATCACTAATTAAGCTTCTTTCCGGGAGTTTTTTGTGCTTTCTCGCCTAGCAGGTCTCCGTGGATCATAGTTTTGTGCGGACCCCGGTTCTGACTCCTGGCTCATGGCTCTGCTGACATCTGCTGCTCCCATCATCATTACTTTAAATATGATTCATATTGCTGTTATCAAAAACCAACATCTTTCTGCTCTCCCTCCCCACAGAAGCCTCTGTGGATGGTGGTTCTATCTGATGGAGGTTGTCCCTGCAGTGGTCCTGCCGTACACTTGTTCTGCTACTTGCAATTACTTGTATCATCTCTGTTAGAGAAATTGAATGTATTGTACATCTTTTACATTGTTGATTCTGTACACATTACATCCATTGCAGTCTGTCCATCCCGGGAGAGGGATCCCTCCTCTGACGTTCTCCCTAAGGTTTCTTCCCTTTTTTCCCCATTGAAGGGTTTTTTCATATTTTGGGGAGTTTTTCCTGTGCCGATGTGAGGGTTTCGGGACAGAGGATGTTGCATGTGTACAGACTGTAAAGCCCTCTGAGGCAAATTTGTAATTTGCGATTTTGGGCTATACAAAATAAAATGAATTGAATTGAATTGAATGGCCCATTATTGGGGTTGATGTGTCATGTTTGGTGTGAAGCCAAGTCATGGATTTATGACATTTGCCCTTACAATGATTACAAGTGCACCAAACTCAGAATTTAACATCTTAATATGTAAGCTACCTGTCTAAGTTCCACTGGGTCTGAAACTCTTTTTCTTTTGTCTTTCCCCCAGCTTCTTAATTGTGAGCACATAAAATCATGTTCCTGTCCAGCTCCATTTGTCTTCCCTAAGTGGCTCAGCAAACCTTACTCTATTATACCTGCGCCGCTTGGATAGATAACTGTTAGCTCTAGCAGACATGTTCCTTCTTCTCCGTAACCACCTCTGCCAGCCTGCCAGCCACCCGTGATACTTTGGCTGACTACAGCGAGCGCTGTAGCAGCACCACCGACACAATGCTAAGACATGGGCCAGCTTCTGATGTACAAACACAGGCGCTAGTTAACAAGGGTCATTTGCAAGGTTTCTAGAGCGGCAAGGTTCCAACACAAAGAGGGCTTACAGTTACGCAGCACATACCTAATGAATGAATACTGTATATTTGTTATCCATCCCTTCATATTTAGGTTTTTGGAGCACTAGCAAATAGCAAACTGAAGCAAGACAGGCACACATACGGGGACTATTTTCTCTAAGCTATTGAAATGTTTACACGTTTGGTGGCTAAAACTATTTTGTGCTGAAAGGCAGCTTACTATTTGGTGCATTACAAAATTATTGAACATGGAGATATCTTATATAGATATCTTATATAATATGTTTTAGCTTACAGCTATACAGCTCATCAATAAATGTTTATTAGTGAAATTATTAGTTATTTATCAACTGCTGCCCTTTAAAAAAATATTCTGTCTGATTTACTTTATCTTGCATTGCTGCTTTTCCATCTGCTCTTGCGTGCCTTCAGCATCGTAGCACTGTCAATCTCTATGAAGATCGTCCTGTTTGTTTTCCCTTCTCACTCCATTTCTTCCTTCAGATGAACTGTCACATCCCTTCCAATGAGCATCAATCCACTCTCTGCAATCTGCCCCAAAGTTAGTGATGCCAAATCCATGACGGCCTCACTCAATCCACATTTTCCACCCAATGGAATTTGAGGACACATAAACCAAACCTTGCTTGGATATGCACATTCCCACTCAGACTCATCAATCAGGCCTCGTGGGAGCTGCCGTGCTCCAGATTGGTTTTTAGCTGTCCAGTGAATTGATAGAGAAAGAGAAACTTAAAGTAATGCGTTTGCCAATAAGTTGCCACACTGGCTTGACGGCATTAGGCATCATGACTGCCTCTATCGACGATTCCCGAGGTTTTTAATGTTATTTTGGAGCCTTCTATTGGCCCAACAAACTATCAAACTAAGGTGCCTCTGGAAATTTCATGCTACATATGATGAGAAATAGGAGTTTGTGTGAAGCGGGTAAGTGAGTGAATGTGAGGGTGAGTAACAGGAGGGAAGTGAACGAGTGGTGCGAGTGAAAACTCGGCAGTGAAAGTAGAAATCTGAAGGGGGGAGAAGAAAGAGCCCTAATTTAGACTCTTCAAACTGAAAGAATAATTTATTGACTCTCTGCAGCTTGGTAAAGAGTTTCTGATAAATGGAGCAAGTCCCATTGAACTGTTATAAAAAAAGGGGGTCATACCGATTGAGAAAATATGAAGACAAAGTCAGAAGCATGCACCCACCCATCCATACATGAGCCTCGTTTAGGGTCAATGGGGGGGGTTGGGGCAGGGCTGCAGAAGATCAGAGGGCAGAAACTGGACTCCATCCTTCCAATTTGTTCTTTATTGATGACTGATTTTGAAAGTAGTGTGTGGAACATTTGGAATTTGGTCACAAAAGATCAATCACCTGAAATTCAAGTAACTCGTGTTTAGCCTAAACACTAAGTGATATGAGATCAGACTTGTTAAAGTTAAAGTTTGCATTCATGTGTTGCTGTATACACATGTTTAAACAGAATATTTAGGTCATTGTGATTGAAAGGAAAAACTACCTCAAAGACATTAAACAGAATAAGTTCTCACAACATCTCTGAATGTTCTACAACAACCTTACATTCACTGAAACTCTTCTGGATGTCTTTGTGACAGATTGCAAAAGAGATGGAGATATCTTGACTATTATAATGAAACATTTAGGACACATTCCAATGGTCAACTGCTTTTTTTCTGTCCCATATTCAGCATCTTGCTAATATTTTTTTTTTTTTAGGAAAACTTACCCCTACTTAATTAGTGATGTCTTTGTTTTGTTTAGTTTTTTTGGTATACCATGTTTTTTACGTCCCAATTATTATTAGTATATTGCTTGGTTATAAAGAATTGGCAGATTATATGTGCAACCTTTCTGGTACCCGTCGGCGTTCCTTTATGCACAATGCCTGTGACACAAGTGTAATCTTACCCAAGTCTTATAGTTATTCATTTAGGCCTCGTTGTGCCTGGGCGCAGACCCTAACCCTCTGCACGTCGTTAGGGGAGAGAGAGAGAGACCATTAACCCTGGATAGGATACAGCTGAGTTAATTACACCGCCTCCCGGCACCGTTCCCTGAACCTCTCCCTCGCTCTGTCCCCTGTGCAGCCGGGCCAGACCAAGGCCCACCATCACCGGAAAAAAAGTGTCTTTGTCAAGTTAATGTTTCTACTAAAGATTATTATTAGCCTATATTATCACAATTATTATTGTTCTTTTCCATCTTTACAGTGATAGACAGTACATAGATGTCCTTATCTTCCCAATCTCTGTTGAAGAAGACAGACATTACAACCTTCAAAGTCATGAAGGCAGGTGCATCGAAGTTTTAGAAACTCTGAAAACTCTGAATCCATTTGTTAATGGTAGATTGTAGGGACATGACAAGTTTGAGCCTGGTTTCAGCTCAGACACTTTTGGATTTAGCAAACCGCTACACTGCTACAGTAAGATTAGAGGCGAATGTCATCTAAAGTACCTGCAATTGCGTTCATCATTATAAGATTGCCTGACAGGCCTTGTGGCACCCCTTCCCCTGAGGTTCGGCTGCTGACGCACTGGAAATATGTTCGCAAAAGACCTGTTTTAAGTGTTGCGCCGTATCAGTGCTCTGAACCTCCCAGCCTGTCTACGAACACCTCTGCCTGCTGAATTACAGGTGTAGCACGTGTTAAAGCAGAAATAATGCGAACAATCCTTTGCAATGTAAACGCATCACGGGCTGTAAAGTCAATTACTGCATTAGTGAATGGATATTACACCAGAAGGCCAATAGCTTGATATGGGTGAAGGTAAGGTTATATGACAGCAAATAAAACAGTGATTTGCAAAAGCGATTGCTTGCTTCGTAAACACTTTCAACGGCCAAAGCATGCAGAGACAAGTTCCCTGATTGCTTATTGATTAGGAGTGAGTATCTCCGTGAGCGGAGATCAGCTTAGGGTCAAAAAGGTCAGTCAAAAAAGCTGGCCTGACCCCGTGACAGATGTGTTATTAATGCTTTACGATGCTCATCAGAAACGGATGTGTTGTTGATTCCTTGGAAGACATGTTTTCTTATTTTATCAATTTTCCAACTTCAAGGACCAGTGTTTAGAAAATGGGGGCAACTCGGTGAGGTTGCAAGTTGCATGCAAGTGAAGACCCCTCTGCTGCCTTCTCCCCTTCCAAAGGTGTCAGAGAACAGTGGCAGTCAAGGTGTGGTAAAATTGCGGACTCTGTGAAGAGGACCCTCTCCCTATGTGGATGATAAAAGCACACATTGGATGTCCTGAAAAGACAATGATAGCTGTAAAATGTAGCTTGGAATATTATATTCCCTTTACACACGTAAATCCCCCGAAAACCTACGCAATGGACTTTTAAATATCAGTGCTGTTGCTAAACAGTCACACCATTGGATCAAATGGCTGATGCCCACTGGGTCGCTTGTAGTGATGAATCCACAGAAAAAAGGAGGGCTTACTTTTAGCGATGGAATATTTACATTATTATTGCGAAACAATAAGTGAACTCTCTCATACGTTTTGAAATACTATTTAAAAACTTGAAATGTCCAATTAATCAATAAATACATTTTATGACTGCATTAGTGAATGGATATTACACCAGAAGGCCAATAGCTGTATATGGGTGAAGGTAAGGTTGTATGACAGCAAATGAGTGAAGTAATGCATACTGTTTATGATCTTCAGCCCAAGTATAATAACAACATTTAGGTCACAGTATTATAAAATACTTAATAGATTTAATATATTGCTTCAACTTGTATTTTGGGTTACTGTGTTAATTATTTATTCATGTAAGTTTACTGGGTGATGGAAAATAGTTTTAAGTGATTATTACTGTCGTATCTTGTTATTTCTGTAATGGGCTAATCGGGTATTAGATATTGTTTGTACACTTTTGTGTGAGATTGTCGAGGGAGTTTGGTCTATTTATTTGAGTTTTAGCCTTCTTTTGTGGACTCATAATGTGACATTTTATGTGTGTTTGGTAAAAAAAACAATGCCCACTTGTGCCCCCCAGCTGTGTCACTCACAGTTGTATTCATTCTACCTAAAACGGGTATAATGCAGTACCCAGAAATCCAGTTTGAATCCAAATTAACTTTAATCTAGTTAAAACTTTGCATGGCATAGCCACTGATTTAATTAGAGAGCCACACAAGGCGGAAGTATGTGAGAGACGCAGCACGTCTGCTGAGCTGGCTGGCAGGGTTCAGAGCAGAGATGCATATAGTGGGTCTTCTCCTGAGAAGAAGCGGAGACATTTGGCCGTCTCCTGTTATAATCTATAGGTTCTCAGAGGAAAGGGGGATGAGCAGAGGATTGTCAACCATATTTCAAAGGAAGTGAGCGAGATAAAAACTCCTCAACATTCCTTTGCTCTCGTCTATTCCCCAGCTGTGAGTATCAATCATTCTCTAATATTCCCAGCATGTCTTCAGGGTCTCTGTTCAGGCCCCAGAGCCCGGCTTATGGCATCCTTTAGATCTTCCTCTCTTTCATGTGAATGCACACTCCGACTTTAACATTTCCGACCAGTATTAAGATTTAGAGTTGTCTTTGACGTAAAGAACAGAGCTGAGGTTTCTTTGGTGCATAATGAAAATGCCCCACAAATTTGAGAGGTCCGTGTGTTAAATGATCTGTGTGAGGCGCCAAAAAAGTACCTGGGATGAGGAGCTATTCTGAAGTAACATTGATAAAGTTCAGTGCTACTTGTTCTTGGTGAATATAGTTTTTTTTTTCTCTGAAATTTCCAGCATAAAAGAACTGCCTTGAAAATGAAAGTAATCAAATGTCTCTTAGGATGTCATGCCTTATTTCATCTATTCGGGAAAAAAACCCTACTTGGTCGACATTGTGTGTGCGCTCTCTGATGTAGTCACATGAGAGGGATATGTTTCATCACAGATACAGCCTCTGCTTCATGTGTTCTACAAATGTTTGCAGAAATTGTATTATTACTAGTAAACCACTTGATTGAATACAGTTCTATATCAGGCTACAGCTATTTGATATTTTATGTTGCAGTGTTGCAGTTCTTATTGTGCTACAACAATTTATTTTGTGATTATTCTTCAGTACAATTGAATGAAAGGGTTTCTTAATTAGTTTTGGTGTGGTATGTTGATGGTAATGTAAGTTTAATGCAATGAAAACTTTGTCCATTTAAGTTTAAATAAAATCACATGTGCATACTACTACTTACGGTTTGAATAAGTGCAATGTACATTGTTTATATGCATATGACACAGTTTGTTTGTGTGGAGCCATCTGACATCTAGAGAGCTGGATTTCTAATCCAGGATTCAACCTGAAGTTACTTTTAGGCCACAAAAGCCCACACTTCCTGCTCTAGGCTTTTTTGTGTGTTCAACTTAATAAAGTATTTTTGTTTTTGGGAATTAGGCGAGTGTGCGTTTGAGTCCTCCCTGTCTCATGTCCACGGACTTTCCCCGTCACATTTAGTTTTTGTCACACCGCGGTGAAGTTGTCTGTTGTTTTACTCTGTCGGGCCTTTTTGTCTTTGTCTTTTCCGGTTTTATTTTGAAATAATAACTCCTCTCGTTTCAGGTCACTTACCCTTCCTCATGTGTTACCAGTCTGATTGTCTTCCCTGATTCCACCTGTTCCCCATTCCCCTCCATGTGTATTAACAGTCTGCGTCTCCCTTTGTCCTGTGCCAGTGTGTTCGTTGTTACCCATGAGGTTCACGCGGTCCAGCCACGCCACAGGTTCCCTTCGTTATTGTCCAGGATCTTCGGTCGGCCCAGCGCATCACCTCCAAGCGAGTTTTTTGATTTTGTGTAGTTTAGTTTCGTACCCTAGGTTTGGAAGTAAAGTTAAGAGTTCTTTGTTTTCCTCCGTAAGGAGTGATTTTGTTTTGTGATGTTGTCTCCGTCAGTAGAGTGCGTTTGTTATTTTGATAAAATTAATAGCCTTTGTTTTCCTCCTAGAGTGGAGTGATTTTTGTTTTTGATCATTTTTATAGCCACACTTCTTCCTGGTCTATTTTTATCGGAAGAAGTGTGACCTATTTCATAATTTCATAGCCCCTCTTTGACTCTGTCGGCCGCATTAATAAAAAACCCTTACGTACCCAAAGACCCTGCGCCTGCTTCCTGTTTTCCTGCTGGCCGTGACAGTTTAGGTATTTTAGTAGACAGGTGGCTGTATCTAACATTTTACAAAGAGCAAATTCTATCAACACTTAATAAATTGTGTATAACAAATGATCTTGAAGCGATGAGACCATATGATAAGACAGAGTTATAGTTGTTGTTGAAAACCATTAAATCTGCTCAATGCTACATTAGTATGTCGCATAAACTGTTAATTACGTATTTCTAAATGCTAAGTTAAGCATTACACTGCAGGGGGAGCACATGTTAGAAAAGACTGTTTTGTCTTCCCTCCATGATTTGCTTCTCTAAGAAGTCTTGGATTATATATAGAAATATAAAAGTAAAGAGCTTCAAAGCTCAAGTCAGAAAAAAAATCAACAAGAAGCTTCTCTGCCTAATGAAGTAATGGCAGACCCGCAAAATAACACCACATAAAATGTAGCACATCTTCAGAGAGCAGAGCTAACTGCTTGTTTCAATGATCAGTTTTATGTTCTCTGAAGACGTGCCACAATTCAAACTTTGGGAAAGTTTGCAAGGACTTCATTGAAACTGTATTCTGTATATGATAGCACCCCTTTGAAGTCTGTATAAAACACAATGTGAGGATCATGCTTTCTTTGAATAGTCAAATATTGACAAAGCTAAAAAGTGGTATTAAGTTTAGATTCCGAGGACACTTGCTTGTGTGAAATGTAGACTTTTAGCTACTGGTGGTCCTTTTGGACCCCATTTAATCGTAAAGCTTGTGACTGTTTAACTCAACAGATCTGTACTTTTATATAACCTCACCACATACACTGAGCTTATACATCTAGTTCTTCCATTTTTTTAAATGTCCGTAGACATAAAAAAATAAATATTTATACACATCATGCAAAAACAAATCATGGGGAAGATGCGTATGGGCAATTTGTTCCATCCGCTTTCCCCTTTGTTTATTTATTTGTTTGTTCATTTAAACGTCTCAACCCTTTTGCTCAGTGGCATGTTGTGTTCACACTCCTCACTTTGCTGGAGCTTGCATGGCCACCGAAGGAGTTGCCAGTTGACAAATGAGGGAGGAAGACACAGCATGAGGTCATGGCGAGGTAGCCAGCTACCTCTCACTGTGTAAATAAATAAGCCATGATGCTGTCGGTAGTGCAGAATATTCATCACAATAATAGCCACCTTGGGGTTGGTTAAATGTTCCAAGGAAACATCAAGGTCAGACTGTGTGCCCTGATGATATAATAAACTTCAGAAAATGTCTGATTTGCGTCTGCGTGAGCCGAGAATAACTTGGATGAATGGCGCAGGCTAAGTGACAAAACATGTCGGGGGGAAATAACATCATTTTGATTGTGTATCTCTTTTATTAACAGCATATCCTTGAACTATTTATCTGTGTTGAGTAAATGCAGAGGTTTCCTAGATTCACCAAATTTGAAGGCAATGAATACACACTAAGTTGTCCTTGCATTATCCATGCAAAACCTTTAAAAAAGGAAAAAGTCTCTCTCCCTCCCAGCAACAGAGAGAGAGATGTTTTAGGATTAATCCTAACACCGCTGTTAGTGGAAGAGTGAAAAACACGTAAAACATGCCTTTTTTTGTGAGGGAGAGGAAATGTCTTTCTATATATTCTAACTAACTATAGTCACACTACTATCATCCAAAGCTAGAAAGAACATGTGAATCTCCCCCCTGTGCCGTGTTTGCAGGGTCCTTTGCTCCCCATTTTTCTAACGGCCAAAAGAGACTCGAGAACGGAGGCATAGGACAGTTTTTACTTATAATACTTGAAATAGTTTAAATTAATATGCACCCGAAGAGCAGTTATGCATATAGGGATATAGCCCCGAAGCTCTTTCTAGGTGATGTGTAACACCATGCACAATGTGTGTTCATCTGCTGAGGTCTGTCTGCACCTCACATGGAGATGCATGGATTGTTACGCACCTTTTCTCACTAGAGACATTTGTCATAAGTGATTTCAGACCTTGTTCAATTTCATCTGCTTATTTTCGACCCAAACTTTAAGTTGCATTCTCTTGCAGAAATGTTTAGCCTGTATGGGCATTACTTGTCAGCATTTCAGGATACTTAAGAAATGAGCCAACATATATTTCGTGGTGACGTTAAAACACCAAAGTGAAAATGAAACGGAAGTAAAAATGAAAAGTCCCAAGCATTCAAGTTTAAAACACCATGATTGCCATTGAGATGTTCTGATCAGGTGAAAAAAAAACCTTCAGTAATTTTTCTCTAGTTTTTAATAGGTTGAATTTTAGAAAAAAGAAAGGCAGAGGAGGCCTTGAGTAACAGCAGCAAGGGAAGTTATTAATACATCGAGTAATTAGACCGGTTCCCAGAGTCTTATGAATGAAAGTAATTGCATTGGAACTTTTTCCCACCTTGCCTCGCTTTTATAGAAATGGAAATTCCCCCGTGACCTTTTAACCTTGTGCATTATTTAGGTGAGCATTTTACCCACTATTTCTCTCACAATACGGCCCAGAGTCCAGGTTTTTAGCATGCGTTGGAATCTCAGCAAGGCTCTAGAGAGACGGGCCTGGGATGCATTACCCTTCACACACCCTTCTGGCTTCTGGAAAAATACCTCCCTTTGGATTAAATGTTAAAGACTAAAGCACTCACAATTTGTAATGCAACTAAATGAACCTACGTACCCTACAGCTCTCTTCTTCTACCTCACACTAAAAACGAAAAAAGGGCATGAAGCCTGATGTTGACGTCGATGATACAGACGGAGAGGACAGGCACTTTTAAACAATACGCACTAACACACCAACTGCTCTTTTACACGAGGCAAGAGAATATTGTCGTCAGAATGAATACACAGTGCATAACAAATGTACAGTATATTCTTTTGTAGTACTCATTTTGAAAAACAATGCAACATACTAATATTAAAACGTGCTCCTAATGTGCAGCAACAGAGCCCCAATTCCCTTTTTCTGATATATCTTTGCGTTATTACTAGAGACTGCACCTGCAGTAAAATATCACATGGTTCAGCTCCAGCAATCCATATCCATATTTGCAACATCAAGCTATTTCATACGATGCAAATTTTAAAATTGTAGCAGTGCAGTGCTCTTCAAAAAGTAAAGTACCATAGTGCCATTCATGAGGCTTGAATAATGAATTCCTTACTGATCCCTGAGCATAAAGCCAAAGGGCTCCTGTTCATACTGTATCTACCAAGCTCAGTTTTATGTAACGCACTCTGTCAGGTTTGATGTATAGCCTTCTGTCAAATGCGATGAAGCAGTCATGGAACTCAATTAAAGGTACCCTGTGGAGTTTTCTTGCTAACAAAGTTATGTTTGCAATTAGTGTTTCTACCCTGAATTTAGCGCGTATGTCCCCGAGGCCTAAAAACTTGTGAAATGTGGTTTTTTTATTCATTAAATCTTTCAACATTCTGAAACATGCATTGTTGTCTGATAGCTGGCATGTTGCACTTGTTAGCACCTTGCTATGTTTCTTTGCACATTAGTGCTATGAAGAGTTGAAATAGTGCAAAACACACAGCAGAGAAGTTCGTATATTGCATTGCTCTGGGGTGCTTTTGTGTGCACAATACAAAAAGTAGCAGTCTGGTGGCCTAAACAGGATACATTTTACCAACATTATCTCATCTACTGTATATAAAGCTAATGTGAGCCTCATTTTAAGGAATTACAAATTAAAATGAGAGATTCACTCCAAAAGCACATTATTATTTGAAACCCCCTGTGTAGACAAAACAGTCATTATTAAACTGGAAAGCACGTACAGTGTGTGCAATGCTGTATTTGTATTCCTGTTCAACGGTGAAGTGTTTTTTTATTCAGGAAACAAGGAGTGTTAATGTTAAATCTCAAAGCAAGAACAGCATGCATCTGCAAAACTGGGGGTGCGAAACCTGGTGTAATGTTTGCATCCACAGTAGGGTGTGATTCCAACAACGCTCTGTTCACAGCTACTGAGGCTTCTGCCTGCAGTTTTGCCAGGGGGGACTGACGGTTCTAAGAGAGAAATACTCAGAAGAATATCACTCACAGTTCAGACTCCAGTGCAACATGTTGTGCAACCTACCAGGCCACCCCTGATCACGACTTGTTTGGATCCTGTTTCTTGCACTATAAGTTCTATTCATCTTTGATGCTGTCTCAGTACTAAGCTGCTGATGGCTTCAATGAATGAATAAAACATCTCATGGCATGTTCTCTCCTTTGTTTTACTGTGGTTCCCTCTCTTCGGCTAGTTTGGGGAGCAGCGATATTTACCGTATATCTCATGTTTTGAGGTTATTGGTACACAAGCCCAGGGACAAAGACAAAGCAATACCATTTTTCATTCAGACAAGAACTCCTCACTTGGCCTCGTCTCTGGATTTATGAAACCCCCTGTGCTCCGTTTCATTGAACGTCTTAGTTTACAAAAAGCAGACAGACATTCTAAACCTAATAATTAAATTTGATAACCAGTTAGCAGACTAGTGTGCTCACTTTTTAAACACGGCAAGGTAAAACAAGTCAACTGTCTCCCAGGTGAATTCCATTAGGCTCATTTTTCAATTTGAACATTTATACACAATACTTAGTGGGATTTAGGGTTAAAAACTCCCTCCGATGTATTCACACCTGGCTGTTAAAGATTCCCCGGCGCAGGGAGGCAATTTATTAGTAAGAGTGCACTACTTGATCACACATCAGCTGTTTGGTTAAGCAGTCAACAAAGCATAACATGGATAAGTGAGGGGGGTCTTCTAAAAGATAGAAGCCCTTTCCTTAAATACTCCATATTGGAACCACTCCTGAACATTCATTGCATACTTACTAATACTATTGCAGGATTTGTTGATTCTATTTATTTTACTGAACTCACAGGTATATCATAGCTTGCTTCTTTTTCTGGAGGGGGATGTAAGAGGTGCAGTAATGTATCTGTTACTATGGACATTTATTATTCTTGTTTATCAACTAAATTACATTTTGCATAGCCAAAAATTAAAGAATTTGTCTTAGAGCAATGTACTGTCTGTATCAGTGTGATCTCATGGATAAAGAGAATAAAGGGGATATTCGAATGATGAAGATAGATTTAATAGCAGTTTAGCTTCTTGGCTCAAAAAGACTTTTACAATAAACTGCCACACAGCAGCAGTGTATTTTAATGTTGTAATTTAACGTGTGTCTCAAGTAACTCCTTTGATGAATGTTCAATTCAGTTCTCGAAGATACAATCACAGAGATCTCCGTATCGTTTACTTTGGCGGAACCTATAGCGATAAGCTGTAATTTGTTTTTGGATCTCAACTGAGATCCCCAAACAGCCACTGTCCCGGCCTTAAGCCCTATGACGGTTGTAAAAAAGCCAAAATCAGCAGACAGCTGAGTGTGTATATTTGTGTGTGCATATTTGTAGGTTTGTGTGTGTGTGATTTCATAAAACATAATTTGTCAAATATTTGTGAATATTTCCTGTTGAAAGCAGGTAAAATCTTAGCACATAGTTGTGCTTTTGACTAAACTCTACATTGTGTTTCGCATGTGCAAGGATGCTTAACTGTTGAATCTGGATTACCGTGCATGATATCCGAAGAGATTTCGTCACCTAAAGTGTAGGAGTGTGCTCCAGGCAGCGACATGTATTACCATTCCACACGGCCGGGCTGCGGGTGGATGGGCCAGAGATGCAGCGATGACAGGAAGTGAGCCGTGTGAGCCCGCTGCTTACCTGTTCAATCTCAAAGCAAGATACCTGATGAGATGATTTGGTCTCAAGTGAGCCTGCAGCTGCAATCCGCCTTTCAGCTTTTAGAAAAGAGGCTCCTATCATTACCTCAAAATCAACAGAGCAGACAGAGCTCAGTAATTATCAAATTCACTATGAGAGAGTGTGTCTAACAGAAAAGGATTTCAATACATAATATATCTGCATTTAAAGTGCGTAAAAGGAATAGATTGGTGTAGAGATGGCAAACTTTTTGTCGGCAAAACCCGGAAACCCGGCAAACGCAAAGTTCTTTGTTGGTCAAAATAATTTTTAAAGCTTGAATGCCACTGTCGGATATAACCTTCCTGCTCTCTGACCCCTGCAACAAGTGCGGCAAAAGCTGTGTGATTGTGAATGAGGTCATATTTGCCATTAAAATGAAAAGGGTAAATACTCTGACAATTAGGACTGCCGAACAGTCTCCACTGCCAGACATGAGTCAAATTGAGATCAAGTGCATGCCTGATTTTTTCCCCTTTAGCTGCACTTCAGCTGTGCTTTGATCTGAACATTTACATTCTAAAAGGCACATTACTAATTGCATTTGGTCTAGAATTCCAACATTACATGTTCTGAACTCCCAAAAAAAGGACAGAAAAGATGTTTCTATCTTTTATTATAAGGACATTGTATTCTGAAGTTTGCTCACAGTTGCTATTCAACCAAAAAAGTCCAAGTAACATAAAAACCTAATTTACTGAGAAGGGAAGGCAGAGCATCTACAAAGAGACAGCCTCTGAGACCATACTTGAATGAACATCTGCATCGCCTCTGTGAGATGAAAAAGCACTTGAAATTAGAGGAAACTCAGAGGAGATGCAGATGTGGCTAATTTTCTTTTAACTCCTTGCCTCAGCGTCTGTTTCAGTTTACACTGAAAAGCTTCTGTTCCGGGTGAGCCACTGAGTACAGACACAAAGTTAACTCCTAAAATAAACTGAGACATCGGGTTCACCTGTTTAGTCAAATGCAACAGCGTATAAGAACCCTGGAGTCCTTCCACGAGAAGCTTATACAATTTTAGTTTATAATATGTCAAAACATTGTATTATTTATGTCCTTTTATTTTCTATTTTTCACAGTTAGCACACTGTCGGGGTGGTGGATTTGTCACAAAGTGCTTTCACCCACAACAATGCTGTTTTTGCCTCTTGTCAACAAAATACGTCAAGCCGTTATTTTCCAGTGATGTCAATCAAGTCTTTGAAACGCTTCAAAACAGCAACCGTTGGGTCCAGGAGTAAAAACTTCCACTTTCAAACACATATATACGGGGGAGAGTAAACTCAAAATATGCACTGTAGGATGATATGAAACAGTCTGATAACACATTCTGTTGATCTTTTTGTTAATGTCATTTTGCTGGTTGGCAGAGAAATATTTTGGTGAAGTCACTAAATATCAGAACAGTAGTGCAGATTACACCCACATTGATGTTTGACAGGAAGGTTGGAGTCATGGGAAGTCTGCTGACAGGGTTTCATTCTTCTTATTTTATTTATTGATATTCCCCAAGATTACCGTTGTTTTCTAAAATGAACATAAGGTTCCGTGCAAGTGGACAGAAGGTCTTCGACCTATTGAACTGATACATTAAACGGATGTTAAGGGTGATTTGTGGACCAGGATCTGGATATTTTCCCAAGGAACCCATGTTGTGAAGCTGTATTGCTTAAGTGTAAACAAGGTCTCTCTTCCATCTGTCTTTGATATGAAGGTGACCATTGGGAGCGGATGCAGTTCTCCCCTCCCCTGAGGAGGGGGGCACATGCGTTTGTCACCTTAGTATGAAATCCTTTGAGTAGCCTTGATGTATGGCTTGTATGTGTGTCAAATCTGCTCCATGCTTGCAAGCATTTGATAAATGTCCCGTTCAATGATTTCACACCGGTGTCGAGTAAACATTTTCTAACAGCAGTTGACAGCACTTTGAATGGAAAAATCTTAAGTTAATCATGACTTGCCGTGAGAAATAAGGCCTATTTTGTAAAATTGAAGTTATCAGAATATATAAAGAGTGTCGTTGTCTAACCAATAAGTGCCACATTTTAAGAATCAACTAGCGGCCGTGACGACAATCACGTTCACTTTAGTTTCTCAGAGATAACAGTCAAAAGCTGCTGTGGGACAGAAATGCCTCTGTTGTGTGGCAGGAGCGGGGACATAATTTAGGCAGTTGAGTTGATTCCTTTTTGAAAGATGACTCCAGGCCCCTCAAGAGGGTGTATAAGTGATATGTGCTCCATGGTTAATTCAGTGTGATTTTCCAAGCACAAGGTCAGTCATTGTCAGTATCTGGCAGAGGCCCATCGAGAAGAATGAGATGAGCTAAGAGAGCTTTCTCATTCTGCAGCTCTCGACTCATAATTATCTGGATGGCACAGGCTTGCGTGACATTGTCAAGGAATACAAAAGTGTAATCTCTGCCTGGTTCTTCTGTAATGAATTAACGCCAATGGCGGTGGCACAGTGATGCATCACAAGCGCCGATGTATTTTGTTTAAGTTATCAGCGGTTCTATCAGGGGAAGGGCTTCAGCAACGGTGACTATTTAGAGCGGAGTGACCTTTTCAACGTTAAAGTCCATGTGTCTGGTAGATAGTCAACCTTTCATTCAAACCCACGGGAGCACTGTCAGATATGTTTAAAGGGTTTTACATTGCTGGAATTATGATGAGCTTACTAGAGATGACACGGATGAAGTGTAAAAAGGAGACAACGGAGTTTGTTGGTGTCTCGGTTGACTACTTTCAGCTAATCATTGTTCAAGAGTGTAAACGTAAAGCTACATTAAAAGTCCTCCAAATTAAACAACAAAATACGTTGATTGTTAATGCTCTAAAAAAAAAAAGGAACCTCAGCAGTACCTCCCCAGTGTGCACACAAACACAGACAGACAGCAAATATACACAAATAGAAACATGTGTGCAACAGGTGAGCCCCCCCAGCACCCTTCTAAGTTGTAAACCGAGTGGAAACACCAAGACGAAATTTTTTTTTAAAAAGTTTTAATTTATTTAAAAACATCATAAATGACATCTTAATTATTGTGCGTAGATGTAATGCACACGGGGGAACCTGCAGTGCTTGAGTGGCATCAGCTGCTGGCGTCGCTGCTCTGGGACACTTGTATGCTTTCTGCAGGAGATTTACAGCTGCGCTTGGTTCCTCCAGTAATGTAATATTTGTAATGGTGTTACTGTGTGGAGCACAGGTAGCTCCAAGTGGCCAAAGGCAGCAGCGGAATCAGCTACAAACAGACGAGATACGGTGCCAGCTTTCATCTCCGCTCTGCAGACAGGTTTCCCAGTGATGCCATTTGGGATGCATCCACAGACAGGGGGCATAAAAACATACAATGTGCAAGTTGAGAGGAGTTGAGTGGGAGTTTGGAAAGTGAAAATAACATTGGTGGGTGGAAAATGTTCAAAATCCCTGCCAGTGTGGAGGAATTGAATTGAAAACAATAGCTTTTAAATATTAAAGGCCATTCTCTGTTTTTCACTTTGTGTGAAAATGTGTGTGATTGAGGGCGACGTGAGTGTCTCTGCAGCTTTACAGAAGCCCTTGTGATTGCTGAATAAAACACCAAACCTTTTAATTCTGCCCAGGGATTACTGTTAAGTTACTGCTCATTAAAAGAACATATTTGCGTTGGCCTTTTTTCTCATTACTTTGAATAATTAAGTGATGTGATTTAATGGTTTAAACTTGAAACCAGAGTCCTTGGGATTAAGGCCGGGACAGCACTTATGGACGTCCAATTGTTTTATTGATGACTGACTGTTATTAGACTGTTGGGACTGTCACAGCTGACTCCTTTATTGAAATGTTCTTTTTTGTTCTTCTTTTTAAGTGGAAAACGTCTAAATCATGTAACAATCACTGTTTGGAAGACCACTTTGTAGGGATCAGAATCCCAGTAAAAACGTGGAGAAGATCCTCCAGCGAGAACGGCTTTGGAGTAGAGCTGAAGATGTGTGCCGCCCTGTAAGCGTTCGGATAAAATAAAGGTTATAATGTTGATGTATTTTGTTAGAGAACTATTGATACTGTATCATTTGATGTTGTGTTGTTTTCCTCCTGTTCTTGTTACCTCACACGCTAAATCTTTTGGGCACAATAAAGACAATTTTAGTCCAAATTGTTGGTCATTGAAGTAAAGCTTAAGCGATAGTTCTGGAAGGAAGACTCCCCTTTCACGGCGGGTCAATAGGTGTGGCTGGCGTCTTAGCTGTTTGCAAACAGCGAAGGGGCGGTGAGGGTGGTTTCCACCAGTAACAAACAACCAACCAGAAGCGGCTATGGGTCGGGTGACCAATCATAGCATTGCTATCAAACTTTTTAAGGAGTGATCTTGGCGGGTCCTGTCAGCTGTCATTTCAGGTCGGACCAGCCGCAACCCTCCTCCACCCCAGGCAACATCGGCCACTACATCTTCCTGGCTTCACCACCACCACCAGTGTATGGACTCTAGGGGGGGAATTTTGGAGGAGCAGTCCTGTATCGCCTCCCCCGATTATCCTGTTCGAGGATAGAGTCCAAGTCGCCAAAGACTATAATTCTGTTTCATACGTAATAAAGGGGTCTATTTGCAGAACGAGTCTCTCCTGATTGAACGGTTTTTGTCATGTGCGAGCAGAAAATAGATTGTGTTAAAGCGGTGAAGTAGAGCTTTGGTTCTCCCTCTTAATTAATCTGCATCTCTTTCCGTTTTGCAATACCATTTTTGGCAAATGAGACCATCTGGCACCTTCGCAAACTTGCCCAAAGTTCTGTGAAGTGTACATGATTGTTGAAATATCAACTTCAGAAATTTGACAAAGGTTTCCTGATCAAGCCTCCCAGTTCCAACATGGCACCTCGTTGCAATCAGCAAGCGACGTGCAGCTTTCTTGATACACCTCCTCCTACACCAAACCAAATTAGCATCACACCTTACGCCTCAATTAATGTAATGCACCGCCCTGGCCCTTCTGCCAATATAATAACTATAGCTGCAACATTACATTATAATACCAAACCCACCCTGTATAATGGTAAAGTCCTTCAATAACAAGACTCTGGGTTTTTCTCAGTCAAATTAAATCACAACGTCCTCTTTATCCAAAATCAAGTTGCTTGCAGAGTTCAAATAAAGGGATGCCTCTTACTCTCCCAGTTGCTAGGTTATCTGTTGAATTTGTTTGCATGGTAGACTCACAAGACCCTCAAAATAAAGCATTGAGTTGGCATGGCTCTTCCCAAAGCAACCTTTCCGATGTATAATTCATACAGGAAGATGTTCAGGGGACACAACTCCAGCAATTAAGTTGTGTACATGACAAGGTCATTAACAAAGTTTATATGGTAATGCCGTGCCCCTAAAGGAGCTGGGCAGCAGCACCTGTCGTGCTGTGGATGCTGACCTCAGCATGCTTCCCAACAGGGGCTGACGAGGCTCCCAGTGTTGCATTAGTAAGGCAAATGTTAAACACCAGTACACTAGCATTAACATAGACGCCTTCAAGTCATGAAGACTTTGACTGTGATCTTAAAATTTATTCATTAATCATTGTTTGAACATGTTTTTTAAATGATACGGCGCCTTTTTTTCTCTGAATGTATTTCATCTTTTCATACTTTTATCAGACAATTTATTCAAAGACATTTTGAAGATAACAGAAAAAACCTCTGTGGGTTATGAAGACGGCTTTAATCTGATGAATCCAGGCCCACTCTGCACAAGAGCCAACATTAACAACCAGCCCGGTGTCATTTCCTGTCATTGTCGGTCAGAAACGGGTGTCCACTCAGGAATGTTTTGTGAATTGAACGGAGAGAAGCCTCCACAGCCGTGCAGCTCAAGGTGAGGCCCTGTCCTGGATATTAACGATTGCACTCTTAATTCACAGGTCCTGTTCCCTTATCCATTTCCATCTCCCTGGCACTGATGGCCTTGCTTTGACAAATCTAAAGCAACAAAGGGGCAACAGAAGAGCAGATACTGCAGTTAAGTGGAGGTAAGTCAACCTGCCAATAAGGACTGTCCCGTAATTGCAGCACGTTTGCGACAAATCAACATAAATGGCCCTGGAAATGTGGCTGCGAATAACAAATTGGCACGTTGAATCACACCTTAAAACACCGAATTATTAAATAAATGAGGGTTTGGATCGCATATTTGTCTCAATGTAATTTTACCACTAATGCTGTGAAACACCCACTGAAACTGATGCAAAACCTCAGGACGCAGCTCACATTCAGTATAATTTGTAAGGTCACCTTGATAATTCATTCCCTTTAAGTGAGATTCAGGTTTTCCTGTTTTTAATTATTGTATATTTCAAACAGGTCTGTTTCATTTTCAAGGTCAACAAACCATCTCACTGACATGAGTTGGTTTTGCGAGTATCAAAGGGCATCCTGTGCCAGACGAGACGACCGAAATCGAGTCCAATCCGTTCCTGCAATTGTTTTCAGTTAATGTAACACAATGAGACGATAATGAAGACTAACTGCTTACCGCATGCCGTTAAATATGAAATTCATTTCGATTACGCTCCTTCTATTCTAAGACTTTGTAATCTCTCTAAATTAGCCATTGCCTGTTATATTCATAATCATGGAAAAATCCTTCAAAATCCACATCTCTGTTGCATATTTTGGGTAAAGTATAAATAATAATGTGTCTTAAATTGTTTGACATGGTAAGGAAAACATCAGAAGCTAACCTTCTTACCTCTTTGTGGCATTTCAAGTAACAACTTTAGTTGGGCTGTGAGTCTGCCATGAAACACAACTTTTAAAAGCACAGGAGACGATTGAAACAATTTCAGAATGCAGAGGAATTTGCTTTGTTGACTCACAAGTATATTCACCTGTGTACCATCCTTTGGCACAGTCTTTGATCATGTCCATCTTTTCTCACTCCTCCGGTGAATACTAATTACTGGTATTTCCTTTGTCAGATTTGATGCTAAAGCCTCACTAATCCCAGCTTTACCTTCCGACCAGCTCTACACAATGTACGGAGAGTGAGTGTCCCTGTGAGATAGAGGGCGATGTATGAAGAGGGAGACTGAAAGAGAAGCTTGTGAATTTGTCCATCACTCACACGCACGTCCACACACAGACAAACAAATGGATCAAGTGAACTGCAAATCTACTTGTGACACTTTGTGTGCAGTCCAGAAACTACAAATGACATCATGTGAAAACAATGGCCGCGACAATTCAACCTAATTTATCACTGGTACGGCTGAAACGCGACTGTGCATACTAACATTGAAGGGCACCTGCTTTAAAACAGAGCAAAACGGAACATCATTCATTTTCTCCCCCGTATGCCTCTGGTCCTGCAGAATGATTTTATAAAGAAGAGAACAGCTGATGAATGATGTGAGCATTTCCATTTCACACCGGTCAAGCCAGCTCCAGAATAGTTTATTCTTCATGACTACCAACTAATTGCTCATTAACCCAAATGTGATCCCCATCCTGGCGAAATGCAGGTGACCTGTTCTTCCATTTATCCGTTCACATGGAGGATTCAGCCCCATTGGCGTATGTATTACTGTCATTAGAAACCCGTAGTGACTCTTAATAAATGAAAAGGCTGTCTCTAATTTCAATCAGTCACGTACCTGATTTCTCGAGTAAAAATTTGACCACAAATGATATATATATATATACACATATATATGTACACACAGGTCCTTTTGTCAAACACAGAGGTCATGAAAAATGATCTCAAGGTATATTTTATTCCTGATGTTTAAAACGAGAGGGTGTTGAGCAGGTGTGTGTGCAGTTGGTTTTAAAATACAGTACCACATTGATTTTGTATTGTGGGCAGATAAAACATATTCAAGCCAGATACAACCATGACAAATGTTCTTTTTCACAGGTGGTCTGGACTGGAAGAAATTGGCGCATATTGTAATTAAAGAACAACAGAAAATTGCGCTGCACCTTCTGTTGCATAAACACACCCTCAGCTGCTGATGTAAATGGGCACATGTTAATTTAATTAGAATTAATTTTTCTGTCACTAATTAAGACCTGATTCTGGAGTGTGTGAGGCTTTTCTTTCCACATCTCCAAACAAAATAAAAGAAATTGGTCATTTCCTTTCCAAAAGACCCCTTTTGTTTTCTTATTGGCGCTACCATCGGCAGGATGACGTCACTTGTGCCTTTTTATGACCTCTAAAAACAATGGTTGCAAAGGTTATTTGAAAAATTTAGAGTTTCATCAGTTATTATGAAGCGCGTGTTAATGCCTCATTATCCATGACCATAATCTACATCTACCTTGCCGGTAACACTTTGTACTCAATAAGTAAGATGTTGTTGTACATTAGGATCTTAACATGCTTTGCTCAATATGGGCCTCATTACCCAGTAGAATATTCTCCCTTAATTACACTTAATAAATGTTTTGTTACAATCGTTAAATCAGTATGGTATATATTTTATTTTGAAAACAGGAAATGTCTTGTAACTTTTCAGGTGACTTATAACCAGGATCAGAGCACATATACGAGGGCAGCATAATAAATATGCTACTCACTTATATAACAAACCTACGCATGCTGATAGATTTTACCTGGATACTAACAGGAATGTTTGCCATCATAAAGTGAGGTCTTACTCATTACCAACTTGATGCTTAACACAGAGGTTCCCTACTCAGTGGCTGTCGTCTCTATAGTAAATCTTTAATAAATCCAATAGCCAACAACTATTTCAATTAACAGACTATACTATACTGAAGTGATGGGTCAAACCCTGTTGAAAAAAGCAGGTCTATTGAGATCCACAGGTTCCATTAAGTTGGGGAAGAACAAATTCAGCACTATTGGAAATATCTCCTTCAATAATGGACCACTTCACAGACTGTGTGAAGACATGGATTTATTTTTAAGAAATAGAACATTTGAATAACCCTTAATATTTTCTATTCTTAAGATGTTTTCAGGTACTTTAAGATACTAATAAAGTGTCAGAGTACTAATATGCATGTTTATGGTGTTGATGGTATATGTGTACCTTTGGGATTAAGTGTAACACAAGTCATTAGGGATTAGGAGTGTGCTGCACAGTGCTGATGTGTCTATTATAACCTAAAGAATATATCAAGGAATTTTTGTCTTTACATATATATAGATAAACGTGCATGCATTACATGCATTTATCCATTCATCATCGGTCAATCTTCAAACTGCACTGTAAACTTGGTTTGATATTTAGTTTAGTTTTTTAATGCATTTCTTTAATGTTTCAATCAATGTTCTTAATTCCCATTTTCTTTTCATTATTTTCATGTATTTTGACGTTTTGGGGGTTATATGTGAAGCGCTTTGAATTGCCTTGTTGAAATGTGCTATGAAAATGCAATTGTCTTGCCAACCCGTGCATTGCCTGCGGTGAGCTCTGGATGCAGTGCATATATGTGCAGGGAAGCTGCTGTGTGCTGCTGTTGACAACGTGAAGGTAATAAACCCTTGGTGACACAAGCTGATGCGGATCACCTCTCACTGTGAGTATCCAACCCAATCACACACTGGGTGCATTCCCACCTGTGCTTACTGTGGAGCTGTCCACTTGCGAACGGATCACACCAAATGCATGTTAACGCCAGGTCTGAACCCGGCCTGTAGTTCTGCTGGGTCCGGCCAATGGCAATCTCTGCAGTTGTACAACAATGCCGTGCCTGTGGACCACAAACTGATTGCAGCTCTTTTTATTCTCACCCTGCATGGATATGTAATGCATATCTAATAGCAATGTTCTAAACAGACAGTCCTTGGGGGCTCATGGGAGTGTCCTTACTGTGAGAAGGACACAGGCGAGGGACCATGAGGGAGAGACTTGATGAGCTTCAGTTCAACAGAGCAAACCTACTGTCACCTAGTGGACATCGGAGGTCTCTCCTTTAGTCAGTACAATACTAAAGAGCAGGTCTGAGCCGCATCGACTCACACATGAAGACGTGTAATTCATTACAGCACAACCACATTTACATCGGTATGATCTTGCATGCAGTACTTGACATGTGTTTATTGTAATCATGCTCTGTCTGAATCAGAACTGAATGGCAAATGAAAAGGAGGACCGGCCTTATATGCCCAGTGAATTTTGATGTTGACGGGTGTTGACAGAGTATGTAATCAGACCACAAAGGTATGCTGGTAATGAGAGAATGAAATGACACTGTTCATCCAAGAAACAAAATATACAAAAGGTTCTTGTTTGCTTCCAACACTGAGCTGTTTGCAGGCATTACTTTACTCTATTCACTCTTCTGCTCACTGGTGGCAAGATGAAAAAAATATGAACCAATCAGAGACTTAAAGGCAGGATTAAAAAAGGAGATTCCATGCTGTGCCGGAGCGAGGCTCAATTTGGGAACAAAAATGGCAACATGAGTAAATGAAATGACTGCAGCAGTGGGCCAACAGTTTGTCGCTGACTTCCAGAAACACCAACTCTTACCCTTAATGTCTGCTGGATGCAGCTGTGTCGCTTTCCAGCTCTGCTGGAAACGTTGTCGAAGCTGTGCTGTGCTCTCAGCGCTACCGCTCTGCTTTTGCAGGACCAGCTTGCATTTCTCTCAAGTAACAAATATGTTTTCCAATAATCAAAGAGTGGTTGAATAGAACCCAGATGTATCCATTTTGTCTCATCTCTCAGGTACTTTACAGTGTGCTGTACACCTGATATCTAAGTACAAGAGGGAAACAAAAACTCTTCCAAACTCCATCTCTCGTAATGGTGGTCTATGTCTATATGTTTTGAACATTGCATAAGCGATCAGAAAAGATGTATTTCAGCCTTTATATGATATTCTTTTCTTGAAGATCTCATTGTGACAGAGAGCTGCCGCCCAGATCTTCTGTTTCAATAATAAATTGCTTGACTTCATCCGTTAAGCCTTGCCAGACAGTGTGGTTTCAACATTAGAAGAAGAAAAAGAATCATATTCATGACGGAAACTTAATCAGTGGCTCTAGTGCTTTGTTAAAAAAAAGAAACCAGCTCTGTCAGCTCTCAAATATTATCGATTTGGTTGAATCATGCGTCAATGAACTGAACTACGTTGAAAACTGTAAATCAATGACGTTGTTGCTTTAATCCATTATTTTATTAGCGCTTCACCTGCTAGGGGGCTCTCACAGCAATCTATCATTCCGCTAGTTGCTACACATTAATGTCTATGTCAGACTTTAACAGATATGTATTGTATGTATTGATTTACATCGTAGAGGGGGGAATTTAGACGGGCGATGTGTTTAAAAAAGGGAAGCAAATTTGTTGATGAAAGCTCGCCTTCTGCTTTATTTTTACACAAATTATCTTCATTGTGCCTGTATGAGACATATTCCAACTGAATTCTGAATTACAAGTATATGATATGTATGTTATCGTGAATAATCAGTAATGTAGGCGGTGTACAGTAGATGAGTATCAGATATCAGGTTTATTAGAAAAATTCTAATTAAAATTATGATCAGGCTCATCTGTGCTCTGTCAATAATTGCTCACTCTGTTAGAGCGAATGCAGCTCAGTTGACTACTAATTCTGTTTAATCTCTTTCTCTCAGCTCTCATAACAATGTTGTCAATCTGCGGAGGTCAAGTTGTTTCCACTATATAATTCTCTAATCAAAACTAATTGAACATTTGAGATAATGTCCTAAAAATAAGCCTTTGATGGCTACTTTTTTTCAGTGAAGTGCAGCCTTTACTAAGCTGTAGTCCTGCTGCATGATGGACATCTGGACAGCCATTCATGTGCGAACAATGTAGTGGCTCATGTCATATGGAGTCACAGGACATAAAAAGTGATCGAAAAACTTTGTGGTTGTGCACATCAAATCTTATCAGGAGGATTTTACACAATTTGAACATAAATGTGAATACTAAACTTAAAGCAGATATTTTGAAGAGCAGATACTTTAGAAAATGAGTACTGACAGTCATTTATCGTTTAACGACTCACCAAGATTTTCTTTGTGTATTATTTACTAATTAACCTTTTCAGCTAGAAATGTTATTCTAAATCCGAACAGATCACAGCCCTTTGTACTTTTCAAAGATATCAATATCCTATGAGTTTACTGCTTTCCCTCAGAGGTTTTCAGACTTTATAATGGTTGTGTGTGCAGTGTGTTAGAGGATGATGTCATCAACTAAATGAAAAGCCCTGTTTTTAAAGCATGAAAAAAAAACTTCAAATTTGTCCTTTGTACAATAGTCTTCCCCATTTATTGTGTCTTCTCAAAATTGTATTTCTAACTAAAATAATAAAAAGAGCTTGAATAATACAAGGTCTCCCAGCTCAGGTTTAATACGCATCAGCCATCTCTTCTAAGTCAAACTAGGAGGAAATTATAACCATCAGTGTGGCAATATAGGGAACAAGTGGATTCAAGTCAAATGACTAACCCTAACCCTTAAACAGAATAGGTAGCTATAACAATAGCAGGTGGTGTCTCAGACGCCTACAAGATGTCCTGCTAAGCCATCAGGATCAGATTCCCAGAAAGCAAAGAATCGCTGAAACACTGACCGTGTGCACATGATGACAGTCACATTTACACATCATCACGTAGCGCACCGGAAATGTAGCAGAGTAGTTATCACGTCAAAGTTTCTAATATAAACTTTTATTTAAAAATAAACTTTAGGTTTAGGAAAATATTTTTGTGATCACCTGTGCTGATCTTGGACTTATCATGAAGTAAGAACTTTCTCCAACACTTTCATTACGTACAGGACCTCTCATCCTTGTGGTGGTATCCACTGCAAACACTTTGTTCTACCATCTGGAGGACAGATCCTTCGGACACATTTGGTCACTAGCAAATCCATATTTGTTTTATTACTCCCACCGACTGACAGCAGTGATTTAGCATGCTTATGTTTGTGTGTATCTGGTTCAGTGCTGGAGCACTGCAGGGATACGAACAAGTATCTGTTATTCACATTTACATGTGACAGATGAAAACATAGATCCAACAAACCTTGGAGGAAGCAGCTTCTTTTCATCCAAACTTCCAAGATGTTCAGTATTCTCTCCAGAATTTCTCTCCCGTGTAGATCGCCTACAACCCTATCAAATAATATAAATAATATATGAGAAGTAAACTCCCTCAATTTGTTATTGTCATAGATGTGCTAGAGAGCAGACTGCTTCTGTTTAGTTTCTGTTTTACCTCGGGCTATGGTAAGCCAACTTGTCAGTGTTCCCTGGGATCACCTTTCATTTATCCGTTTTTTTGCACAGTCGTGAAGGATTTATTTTCTTTTTCACATTTGTGTGCATATGGGTAAGCATGGATGCGGCGGCTTTACAGCAGAGACACTATGTATGCATGGTGATGGCTCTTAAAATATACATGTAAAATGAAAACTCCATATCAGACTCCCACATGTTCCTTGAAATTAGCATTCAAATCTACTGGGTAAAAGGGCCGTAACTTTTTACTTGTATAAATTGCTGGTAAACCAACAGTAGTTGGATTCAGATGGAAAATGAATTCTGATTTATTTATCCACCATCAGTGACAATAAAGTTAAACAGCGCATCTTAAACAGCATTGGCGTTTCCCCTACCATTATATTGAGCCCCGTCCACTGGGGCTGTAGACCTATAGGGGAGAAGCTGCTTTTTTATAGCCAGTGGTTTGTGTGAATTCTTACCACATATGCAAGAAGACTAAGAAGGATGTGTGAAAATAAGCCCAGACTTCCCAATGAGTATTCCACTCACAGCCCCCTGACCTTGAGGTGAGCTTATCCCTGACCATTGTGCAAAGCTGCAGGAATTATAATGTCCAGCCTCAGCCTCTGCTCCAACCAAACAGCACCGGGCCTCACAGAGCTTCTCCACTCTATAAGTGCCCATCGGAGGATGAAGTGCTAGACAGTCAAGACCCTTGGTTCAAAAATACAAGGTGAGCACAGGGATCATAAAGAGGCTGGTGGTAGACGTTCTATATATTGTTAATGAGCAAGTCCAAGGTCAGGGAGAATTGCTGGCGTTCGATTTGATAGATTTGATTTACATTATTCAGTTTTACAGATGGCTGTTGTATATCTACTGAGGGGTGAAGGGATCAGCTCGGTTGACAAGCTAATGCGTGATAGCTTTTGCAGTGCGGGAGACAATTATAATCATGCTTTTTTCACCATATACAGATACACCATTATAAACTTCTGAGAAAGATATAAACAAGTTACACATGTCTAAAGCAACCATGCAGTACCCATATTAGTTTAGTGTTTACCCATTGACAGCAAGACTAAACATTGGTGAAAACAAATTCTTGATCAATTAAATTCGTTAGAAAATAGTATTGTGAATGTATACAAAATCAGTTGAGCATTTCTTTTTTATTAATTGTTTTAACATCATATACCACTCACACGTTATTATCCTATTAATCCCATGTTCTATTTAGACAATTGCAACCACGTATTACTTCAAGAAGCCAGTTACCCATGTTACAAAGTATAAAGATGCAAAAGCAAACTATCAAACTATTCCTTTAATAACTTGAATGTGCTTTTAAACATGTATGGCCTGGTAACCCATCTCCACCTATTACTGTTTGTGATGCGGTTAATTTGAACCAGTTGAATACAGGGCTTCAGTAAACAGACCACAGACCACAATTAGCTCCCCCAGCCACCAGTAACCCAGAACCAAATGTGGGTGTTAATCTATTAGACAATTTGCAAATGCAACATCCTTACCCACCTCAACACAAGAGTCTCCTGCATGTTGAGTGTGTCTGGAAAAATATTCATTTCAAAAAAAGTTAATTTAAAGGTATGAGGGAATAATTGATATGTTTTTTATATGCTGTAATAATACAGAGAGCACTCATAGTGACAGTGAACTCAACCTTAGAGAGTAAACATCGCGGGTGCAGTGACATGAGTAGAAAGGAAACCAAAGTGAAGTAATGAATGTTAACAAATACAAATTCCATATTACTTTCCTCTTGCATTTTTATGATAGTATTATAGCCAATCAGAGCATTGTAACCAATCACAATGTTTCAGCAACAGGCATTTGTAACTTTGAATGCATAAAAATGTATGGCTGGAAATCAAAATGTGCTAATTTTCTGGCCAGTATCTGTAATTGTTGAAGGCGAATATCGCCCCACTGCATGTATAAAGTGTGAGACAATTCCCACCCCATGTGTCAGATGCTGCCGCAAATGTGATTGCAGGTTTTTTTTAAACAGCTGTTTCACATGATGCTTTTTATCATGTGTATTTGTTTCATTCAATGGTTTAACCTTTTTGGTTGCCACCTTTATAGTCTGCATTATGTAGTGTGATATGGTGTGCCCCCTCATTTAAACACTTTAAACTCTTTTTGGGTTACTAAAGAGGAAGAACAGGCAGGGAATAAGAGACGAGTTTAATAAAAGAGGGAAAAGGCCGTATAAAGATTTTGATGGGTACCATGCCTTAAATTATGCTACAGTGAGCAATCATGGCCATTTCTGTGCTATTATGCAATATCTCTCTCTCCATCTGTCTCTTTCTCTCCTCTCGGTCCATCTGTCTTTCCTCCACGCCATCCTGCCCCTTCTCCTGTACCCCTCCTTGTAACTGCGCGCACACACACACACGCACGCACGCACGCGCTCTGCCTTATCTTTATTCTGAAAGAAGGCTCCCTGTTTGAGCTGTCATTACAACCACTTTGCATAGCGTAGCTTTATAGAGAACTAGGAGAGACATGCTGTGCCCAATCCCACCATACTGTCTCCTGTCCAATACATGCATGTTTCATTCATGGTAAGATAACACGTATTGAAGGATTTCACTCCAAAATCCTGAATGGTCTTCAACGTTTTGGGGGCTTGAACTAGAAACCTTACTTCCTGAACACCGATAACGAAAGCAGAACCGTTGAACAAGAAAAGTCACAGTAAAAACTTAACAGCTCCACTGCAGTGATTCCCCATTGTGTTGCACTCAGTCAGTCAGGACACCCAGCGGGTGGCCAACACTTGCCTGAATGAAAATCATGGCTGGTGCTTATTCAGATGTGTATTTTTCTGTGAATTAGTGTGTTCGGTGGTGCCAGAACCTTGTCTGATTAGAGGTGTTCATTTTAATTAAGTACAAATTAAGTTCATCACTGACTGTTTTTAGTACAGTGGGGAAGACATGGCTACATCCATCCACATGCTACAGGGTGGCTGAGGTTATTTCACATGGAGAGAGAGAGATCAGTGTGATCGTAATTTGGGATCCATATTTCTAACCACATCGTGATGCCGCACCATCTGCATGCAACTGGTTGTGTCTCCTACCCTGATGGCCAGATGATGAATCAGAATAATATCCGGGTTACTACTCAAGAACATCAATCCTAGCCCCCCCCCGCCTCCTGCCCCCACCTTCCAGACATCCCTCGCCCAATGGTACAGAAGCAACACGAATGTTTTGAATAGCAGCTGAACGCACAGAAGGCACAAACAGCCAGACATTAATAATAAACTACAGGGGGCTTTGTCACTTTGATTTCTTTCTAGTTAGAATGCTCCAACAGGGAGAAAGATAAGAGGTATTTAAAGGCAACAGACCAATAAAGTACGCAGAGGATGAGATAAACTGTTTTTTCTTCACTTAACTAGTTTAGAATGCTCTTGTGCCTAATTTATATACTTAGGCTTGTGCAGAGCTTCCAAAGAGCCGTGGATGGTTTGTATGTAAGTCCTACAGAGACGTGCCATGTACCTCCTAAAGAATGTGACTCCTTTCCACGTGCCGCTGACGCCACAAAAGTATCATTCAATATCAACAACATCATCTACCGCATCAAATCCAGCCACAGGAGCTTCCCCTCATCGTACAAATCTCACATGGTTCATGTTTTACAGCAATGAAATTGTGTTTGAACAAACGTATATGGAATTAATCTCCCATGTCAATTTAAAAAACACAATGGTGTTAGAATATGCTAACGGTCTATGGGAGAGGTGCCCGCAGCAGTCTGCACAGAATGCATATGGGCAAAAAGCCGTAGGTATAAATATCATTACACTACATGTCATTTAGCCGACGCTTTTATGCAATGCGACTTACAATAAGGGCATTTAGACTGTAGAGACAAACTCAGAAGAACAAGAAACAAGAAAGTGTAATTTCATCAAATGAGCCGATTTACAACTTGTTATAGATAAGAGCCATTATAAGTACAATTTGTTACAGTTCAATATCTTTCAATTTATTAGCTTATTCCTTCCTTTAGAAGCCCTGTGCAGACAGAAACTATTTTACATGAATTAACAAACCTCTGTGAGAGAGAGAGTGCCCAGACTAAACCTGTAGGACTTTTCATCTTATGGTATCAATCACCTTTTGCTTCGGACCTGAACCCCCCCCCCCCCCCCCCCCCCCCACTACAGACATGAGAGTTGGGTTCTTACACGCGACTCGCTCCCTGATCTGAAAATGACACATTCTGGATGCGGATATTTTCAAGGTCACCTGTCCTTCCTGAGACGCTTAGACCCAAAGTTAACTCCGTAAACATCTTAAATATATGTTTATGGTTTCAAATCTTCTTTAAATACAACATCAAGTTCTAGTGGTCCGAGTTGGAGTAAAATAGACCACAGACGAGGGTATGCTTTTGAAAAGACATTTTAAGGTCCTCTACCATATCGGTCTCTCCTCCATAGTTAAAATATGGTAACTTCAGATCACTGGCTGCTGCAATCAAAGATAGGAACAGCCAAAATGAGGAAATGAAAGCTATAAAACGTGAGTACACAAATACTGTGTTTCTTATGTACAGTATTGTGTTAACAAAGCAAAACCAAGCCGTACATTTATTTGAGATAAAATGTGTTCTATTAGCATGATCTATGATGAGGTGCAACAACCAGCAGCTTGCTGGTTGTTGCACCTCGACTGAAGTTTCATGAGGATTTGAAAAATGTGGATAGCTAGAAAGTGAATTGTGCGGTTTGTGAGTGGTTAGATGAGTTTCTATGGACATTTTGACAGACCCGAGAAAAAGACAAATGGAGTGCATTGTAGGTGTAACAAAATAGAAGCAGTCTAGCAGGAGCACCCAAAGAGGTACGCTTTTTGTGATCAAAATGTATCTTTGAGTTATTCATTTGCATCTATGGACACGGTCAGTATTTACACGGAAATCAGCAATAAATAAATAATAAAAAAAGATAAATGGAAATGATTCTTTGCTGATATATCAATATGAATTGCTTAAAAATGTAAGTTTCATCCTGATTGAATTTTAACTCTCATCAGCTTGATTACCATTTAATGAAGCAATTTAGATTTAATTGAATTCAAATGTTATTGAATATTTATTGTATAATTATTACACTGATGCCTATTGTTTCCGTTTCATTATGTCTAAAGTATTACTCCAATTGAGACACTGGCAACGCAGCTTTTTATCTTCAGGAGGAGAAAAGCTGTACAACCGGGTAAACTTGAATCCTTGACAACATTATGACGATAGATGTTTGCAGTGTGTGTGTGTGTGTGTGTGTGTGTGTGTGTGTGTGTGATAGCTTTCACTCTGTGGTCTACTGCCACAAGCAGAAAACTCATTCTTTTGTGTTAATCAGTGTGCGTGTGTTGTACATGTAGTCTGTGAAATTTAAGAGGAGAGCACAATGATAAAATCAAGAGGTCCACTAAAGGAAAACTCATAGTTTTATGCTTTTTAAATAGTTAGATATTTATTTGATTTCAACATAATTTATATGAAACAAAAAGCTAAGCTTTTGCACCATTATCTGTGGTGTTTTGCCCCTTGCTGCGACTGGTTGGATAATAGAAAACCTGAAGGCGCACTTCAAAGTACTGCAGTGGGTGTTACAGGGGACAAATACAAAGACGCATGGACAGAGACAGCGCTCTGTGCACACAGGTCTTACAGTTGGTGCTGGTATCAGAGCGGAGCAGCGGGTGGTAATGATTGACAGCTTGTGTTTTATCTGAGATTGTCTGGCCGTTTTGTTTTCCGTGTATTGAGCAGGTGAGTTCAAACAAGGCTGTAAAGACCAAGCACATTTTCAAAACAAGCCTAGAAAAACAAACCCTGTGTCTGCCAATATTTCCACGCAATCTTCGGCTCGAAAAACAAGCCCAAATGTCTCTTAACAGAAGAAGCGGCGGCGGGGATGCTGTGAACACAGCAGGAGCAGTAAATACATTTATAGCATCCAGGGCCCCCGACCACGGGAGAACACCGGGTCAGGTGCATGAATAAAGGGAAGCCATAAAATAATGTACTGCAGTAATTCCTCAGAAATACATATTTGTACAAACATCATGAACATAAAAGGTTCTTTTTTTTACCCTTCCTTGACATGGCGCTTAAAAGACTGTCTAAATTTCCCACCGAATGATGAAAAAACATGGCTAAAGGTAGTGAAGTTGAAGATGCTGCTGCAACACAACACCTACAATGTGGGTGAAAGACCTTACCAAGAGCCTTTTCAGAAATACTATTATTTATCCACCAAACCCAGCTGCTTATAGCACCCCGAGCGTTAACTTTAACATACAATAATCAGTTTGCACAGAAGCCACTTTTGCGGATACCACAAAAGAAGGGAGGGACTAATCAGTACATAGAACCTCAAACTTAAGCAATATTTTGATGACCATGCTTGCTGTTTTTATTTCCAATGTTAGGATGTAAATTGTCACATAAAATGACAAAAGTCCAGAGATTGGGAGAAACACTGCACATAAACACAGTTGTTGGAAATGGATGAACCTGCAAAATTCCGTCATCAATAATCAATAATCATTTGATAAAACAAAGTATCACTACAAAGAGTTACAGGGATTCTGCAGTGTTTTAGCCCGAGGAGGCTGCCTGTCAGAGGCCACACAAACCAACTTCAGTATAATCAAGCAACAGGCGAAGGTACAATAACATCCCACTTGATCATTTACAGCATGTTAGGGAATGGCGGGCCTTTTAACAGTCGGACCACAAGATTCAAGATATTTATCGTCATGTGTATATTTTAACAGGTTACTCTGTACAAGCTAACATGGTAGGAAAGTAATAAGTAAAAGTGCACTGGCCACATGGAACCTGTGTGCGTCCCGTTTGAAATAGTCGGAGCCATACACATGCACACAGGTCTTACAGTTGGTGCTGGTATCAGAGCGGGTGAGTTCAAACAAGGCTGTAAAGACCAAGCACATTTTCAAAACAAGCCTAGAAAAACAAACCCTGTGTTTGCCAATATTTTCCAGCAATCATCAGCTCGAAAAACAAGCCCAAATGTGTCTTAACAGAAGTAGCGGCGGCGGGGATGCTGTGAACACGAAGATCCCCTAGCCACATGCAACCTGTGTGCGTCCTGTTTACAATGGGTAGAGCCTTGCACCCTGATGAGGAATCGCACACAAGAATTTTGGCTCTACTTCTCTGGTACTTTCGTACTTTTGGAGGGACAGTTTTCTGACAGAGGCAGCTGCTGTTGCCAGTGCCATGGGCATCACACCAAAGTTGGCAATGAGAGCGAGTTAGAGGAAAGTTTTTTTTTTTTTTTAGGAGACAGAACATGGGATGTAAAAGAGCCCAGAAACCAACCTATTCAAAAGCAAAGTCTCTCATATGTTGCAATGAGTGGCGTTATGTGTTAACCAAGTTCGCGGTTCACATTGATGAAGCAGATATGCAACACATTTGTTGTCCTCAGGAAACTCTAAAATGATCAATGCATGCATAAAGCTCTCGGGTAAATATGTAAATGATCTCACAGATCATCCCATACTCCACTGGACAACTTTAAAGTTCAAGTTTCAAAGCATTAATGTTGGAAAGAGCGTGTCTCTGATATGATAAATATGTGCGCCTATATTTGGATTAAGTAGTGTGTGGGAGAGGCCCACGGCAGTCCTTTTATCTTGTTTCTGGTGGTTTCTGAAGGATTTTGGTGCTAATGATTGTTGAAGCATATCAGCATTTTAATTAAATGCATTATGCAGGCAAACAAAAGTCATGGATGCTGGTTGGTATTTTGCGAGTCCAAATGCCAGTATAACAAGTGAAGCTAATGTAAAGACAGAATACTTTTACATAAAATAAGGAACTTTTAGTGTAAAAGAATATGCTGTATTTCCTCCCCTTCATTCTTTGATCCGGAGCTTCTTATAAATCCCTGTAACAGGGTTGTGATGAGAAGAAATACAGCATATTTTAGTCTCATTGCCATAGTTACAATACAAGTCCCTGTAGGCGTTTCATCTGCTCTTTTCAAGCCACTGTCCAAAATAAAATGAGTGTGAACAGAAAAACATGTCCAGTCTTGACAAGTATGTGCCATTTTTAAGCAGATTTTCTCACATCATGTACAACCATTTGGTAAATTTAGCATTGTTTTCTCTATGCGGACTGCACTTTTGTCAATAAATTCCTGGGACATTTTCCAAAAGGTAAGTTGGCCCTAATTACCCGTTCATATACAATATTAGGTAATAATGTAGAGATGATGATGAGCCAATATACTTGCAGTTAATGATTTATAATATTTCTAAATAGTATGACTATAAATTGTATTGTATATTTATATGTTTAAATTAAATACCATCAAAGGTTACTGGTGACTGTTGCCTTTAAATTAACCTTAGTTATGTCACAGTCTGGGTTTGTTTCCGTTTTATTTGGTAGTTTTCTGCCTCTTGTTGTCCCTGGGTCAGCTTCCCTTCCTGCCTTGTTGGGTAATCTCTTGTGATTGTCTGCAGTGTATCTGATGTTTCCACCTGTGTCACCTGCAACAATCAAACCAGAAACAAACCCACCCCATGACATGCTATATTTTAATCTAGACTTATGTACAAATACTGTAACTTAATAAACTTTAGAAAAAACATACCAGTGTGTTATAAAACTTGCACAATAAGTAAGACAATTTGATTTGCTGTGCAGATGAAGTTATACAGCTGAAGAAGCTTCCGGTAATGTGACTGTTCTAACGCTGCTGCCAGAATCAAGGTCAGCTAAACGACTTTCCACACAAGATATGATCAGCCAAGTAGCCTGTGATGCTTAATTTTCCTAATGGGACATTCATCAGTGGTAATTTGTTAAGCTAATCTTCCCATTTAGTTCTGTGTGGAAAAAATTGACCTAACCAATTCACACTGACAAATGTAGCCATTATCAGCGTGATGGTAAATTGAGAGTTCAAATTAAAAGGTGCCACGCTCGGGGAACCAGGTACCTCCCATAAAGGAAAAGCATCAACACTTGGAACGTGATCCCTAACCTCCATCTGCAATTGATGTTAACAGCACCAAAATGTATTAACATAGGTCGAGTGCAGCATCTATTCACAGAGCAAAGGCTTTCATATCCCGGTATAGATTATGTAGCAGCTTGATGGCATTTTAGCTGACGCCACATTTTAGAGGGTTTCTTTATACAACTAATATTAACTAATATAACTCAAATTTATAATGATTCCTTTTTCAAGCACAAATGACAAACATTCCCTGATTGGAGTTTCTCAGATGCAATATCTTTGGGTTTGAGACGTACAAGCTTTATAATGAGCATTTATCCCCATTTTATATCCTTAAATAATAGATGATACGTTTCAGACACATTGTACTGGCAGTACTTGACCACTGTGCAGTTTACAGCCATTCCTTGGGAATGAGTTTCATTCATTGCATAAATACTACTGTGGAAATATACTACTAGAGGAACATTTGTTAAGAATTTCTTCATTCAACAGAGCAGGACAGAGACGATTTGGATGTCACAGCAAAGCGAACACAACCCCCACACTAAATTCTGAATGCCATGTTCGCTCCATTTCAGTAAATGTTTGCACTGTAGTGTTTGAAAATGCATGTGAGAGTTCACAGCCTTTGAATGTCAAAGCGCACGTTCACAAGCGGGTCATCTGACTGAGGCCACTGCTTTGAAATTCATGCTGTCTTTGTCATTAATGTTGGTGTGCTGACAATGATAATGATGATAATGATGAAGCAGGGGACCAGTGAGGCTAAGAAGGATCTACATGCGTGTCTGGACTGGATGGACAGTGATTTTTTTTAGGCCTGCTACCAGTATTCTGGGTGAATTGGTCAGAGGCTGTGACGGTATATATCAGCTGAAGACAGCTGTGTCCCATCATGCACCAAGGTGAGTTACAACAGTGACATAACCTCAGGTGTTGAGGAGGGGAGACAGAGACTTGCACAAAGAGTCAAAAGCCCGTCAGAGATGGCAAACGTGTGAACTCAGGGAGGCAGCAACACCACATCTTTGCTAACGACTGCATCCATCTGGAGACGCCTCAGATCACCAGCTAAAAGCCCAAATTCCCCCACTCCATGGACAACCTCTGCCTGGCTAACAAACTTCTACCGCCGCTCTGAAGGACAAAGGAGCAGTCCTGAACCCATTGACAGCCTTCACAACATTGAATACAATATGATATTTAAATCTGTCTCTCCCTTCCCTCTAAAGCTTTGCGCTGATCAGCTGTCTTCGATGTATACAAACGTCTTTAACAGCTCACTGGAGACATGCCGTGTTCTAGCCTGCTTTAAGGCCTCCACCATCATCTACAGGACTGTCTCAGAAAATTTGAATATTGTGATAAAGTTCTTTATTTTCTGTAATGCAATTAAAAAAACAAAAACGTCATGCATTCTGGATTCATTACAAATCAACTGAAATATTGCAAGCCTTTTATTCTTTTAATATTGCTGATTATGGCTTACAGCTTAAGAAAACTCAAATATCCTATCTCTAAATATTAGAATATTATGAAAAAGTATACTAGTAGGGTATTCAACTAATCACTTGAATCGTCTAATTAACTCGAAACACCTGCAAGGGTTTCCTGAGCCTTGAAAAACACTCAGCTTTGTTCAGTAAACTAAATCCCAAGTATGGGGAAGACTGCTGATCTGACTGCTGTCCAGAGGACCATCATTGACACCCTCCATCAGGAGGGTAAGACACAAAAAGAAATTTCTCAAAGAGCAAGCTGTTCACAGAGTGCAGTTTCAAAGCACATCCACAAAAAGTCTGTTGGAAGGGGGAAATGTGGCAGGAAACGCTGCACAACCAAGAGAGATGAGCGCAGCCTTAACAGCATTGTGAAGAAGAGTTGCTTCCAGAATTTGGGGGAGCTTCAAAGACAGTGGACTGAAGCTGGAGTCCAGGTATCAAAAGCCACTGTTCACAGACGTGTCCGGGAAATGGGCTACAATAGCCGTATTCCCATGGTCAAGCCACTTCTGAACTCAAGACAACGGAAGAAGCCTCTGACTTGGGCTATGGAAAAGAAGCACTGGACAGTTGCAGAGTGGTCCAAAGTCCTCTTTTCAGACGAAAGCAAGTGTTGTATTTCATTTGGAAGTCAAGGCGCCAGAGTCTGGAGAAAGGCTGGAGAGGAGCAAAATCCAAGTTGCTTGAAATCCAGTGTGAAGTTCCCACAGTCAGTGATGGTTTGGGGAGCCATGTCAGCTGCTGGTGTTGGTCCACTGTGTTTCATCAAGTCCAGAGTAAATGCAGCTGGGTACCAAGAGATTTTAGAGCACTACATGCTTCCGTCTGCTGAAAAGCTCTATGGAGATGAGGATTTCATTTTCCAGCATGATCTGGCACCTGCCCACAGTGCCAAAACCACCAGTAACTGGTGTACTGACCATGGCATTACTGTCCTCGATTGGCCTGCCAATTCCCCTGACCTGAACCCCATAGAGAATTTGTTGGGTATTGTGAAGAAGAAGCTCAAAGACACCAGACCCAACAATGCAAATGAGCTAAAGGCCGCTATTGAAGCATCCTGGGCATCCATAAAACCTCAGCAATGCCACAGGCTGATTGCCTCCATGCCACGCCGCATTGATGCAGTAATCCGTGCAAAAGGATTCCCAACCAAGTACTGAGTGCATTAATGGACATTTTCAAATGCTTGATTTTGTTTTGCTGTTATAAATCTTTTTTTTTACTTGGTCTGAGGAAATATTCTAATATTTAGAGATAGGATATTTGAGTTTTCTTAAGCTGTAAGCCATAATCAGCAATATTAAAAAAATAAAAGGCTTGCAATATTTCAGTTGATTTGTAATGAATCCAGAATGCATGACATTTTTGTTTTTTTTAATTGCATTACAGAAAATAAAGAACTTTATCACAATATTCTAATTTTCTGAGACAGTCCTGTATGTCCCTGAAAAACAAGGATCACAGGACTTGACTACAGGCCAGTCACCCTGACCTCTGTGGTCATGAAGTCCTTTGAGCACCTTGTCCTGTCCCACCTCAAAACCGACCCCCTCCTGGACCACTCACACCCCTCAACGCTCTGAAGACAGTGGAGATGGTTGTGGATATCTGAAGGAACGCAACCCCAGCTTCCCCCCTCACCTCCATCATCACCAGCCAGGACCTCAAGTGGGATCTGAACATCAGCTCCATCACCAAGAACGCTCAGTAGAGGATGTAGTTCCTGAGGCAGCTGAAGAAATTCAACCTGCCAAAGACAACGATGGCGCACTTCTACAACGCAATCGTTGAGTCCAATCCTCTGCTCCTCCATCACTGTGTGGTACGCTGCTACAAGGGCAAGCTGCAGCGCGTCATCCACTCTGCAGAGACGGTGATTGGCTGCAATCTGCTGTCCCTCTGGTACCATCGTTGCCTCAGTACTTGTACCCTGTGCAATGACAATAAAGTTGAATCTAATCTAATGAGACAGGTCAGAAAGATTGTAGCCGACTCTTTTCAAACCGTATACAAACTTTGAGCCCCTTCCTTGTGGAAGGAGGCTGAGGTCCATCCAGACTAAGACCCCATTTCCAGAGACACTACATCCACAGTCCATATAATTATATAAGACTTACTTATATATTTATATTGTTCGTTGCTTTTATATTTTGTATATGATTTTATCGCATTTTCACCAAAACAAATTTCTGTGTGTGTAACAAACATTCGGATTCATTCTGAATAGGATTCTGATTGTGATGAAGTTGCCCTGACAGCTTCTACAGAATAAACAGGAGAGTGAGGGAAATGTCATTTAAGCTTGTAACAACTTCAAACTAATATCCTGGTAACAAAGACAGCAATTATAAGAGCAATATTGTTGTAAGGAGAATGACATGATTCAGATTGAGTGGGTCAGGAAATACTTTGCAATAGTAATAACTACCTTGCTGAATATTATATGACTTATGACTATGCTCCTGTTATAGCTTTCGATCAGTTAGTAGTGCAGTTAATTTGTTATGTGGCATAAATACATTATTGATGTGTAATCAAGTCAAACTGTTTGAGCCATAATGCAATTTTTTTCTCGTGCTGTGTGGGGCCTGTAACCCAAAAATGTTATTCTATGCAAGGATTGGACATTGGTATTAAAAAGGACTAACAGACACATAATTTAACTTAACTGGAAAGTGAATTTTGTTCATGGCAGAAGACACATCCGAACATGTTCCACCCCATCCGCCTTAGTGACTTTAACACAATGTGTTAGGGCCTCTACACCATCTAAAAGAAAGGTTTTGCCCCGTGAAACACATGTCAATATCCACTTACTGACAAAAATCAGACTAAGAATACACATCTATAACAATGGTAACTGATCATTTTAGTCCCTGCTTCTTAACAAACACACTACAGTGCTAAATGTTAAGAACTAAACGTTTGTTTTTGCATCCTTGGTGGAAATTCTGGTGCAGAAAGGATTTCCTTTTCCTTTTTCTCTAGCTTTAAAGAAAAACGTATTTATAGTCTGGATATTGGACTGAATTATTTGTAACAACTTTACACGAGCCATAAGCTGCCACGGTCTTAAGACTACATATGTAGTGTGCAGAATAAACCCAGTCTAATCCCAGCAAAAGTTAGAGAGTGACTGTAGATAAGGAGTCAAATTGAGCATACTGCTACATGCTCTGTGGAAAATAGGCTGTAGGCTTTACGCATCATGGACCTCTTACTTTGTATATTTGTTTTAGCAAGAGTCTTACTGAGCAACATATCAGTGCTTTTTCTTTGCCATCCCTGCACAGGTAAAAGCAAGCAATAACACAACTATGGTTTTAACAAAGATACCACGAACCCAAAGCCGTCATGTTTTCGGAACTGTCCACCTTGTCCTCCCCCCTGATCTCCCATTCTCAGCACTCCCAAAGAGTAAACACTCATAATCAGTGAGCCGTCATCACTGACCCAGCATAACACAGTCACTTCCTTTGCTTGCTTGTTCAGGCTATTGATCCTGACAAACACACCCGGGGTGTGCGTTGCAGTCATTCAACACATCACCCCTCCGGTCTCAGTACCAAGATACCTCTATCAACAGATCCCTGCTTTGCGTTGCAACGCAAACACTCAGCGGAGTTTACCTTCAATGAGCGGAGCCATAACAAGTGACTAAATGTTTGTTCAAGCAGAAGGTGAGGAGAAGTGCAGGAGGGACAGAGGGGGGGAGAGAGAGGGAAAGAGAGAGGCAGTAATGATAAATCACCAGAGAGCACTATGTGACGCTGACAGTATTACATCCTTGAACTGTTCCTCAGTAGGCAAGGTTAGGCTGTCTATTGGTGGGCTGCAGCTCCCTCTGGGCCTGCAGGAAAGGCAAAATTAGGCAATTACAGGAAAATAAATCTTTTATCCCTTGACAGCAGCTTTCAAAGTCTGAGTGTGAAATGATGTTAGGATACAGATTAAGTGTGTCTGTGCACCAAGACTCACTGAGAGGAAAGGTCCTATTTCTGCTAGGAAGAGTTGGTGCTGCTTATTCTGCATGCCTCACACCTATGAAACGTGACATAGTTTGAATTTGGGAAACATATGGGAGCCTGAATATAAATCATGGTCAGAGATTCATTATGTGGTATGTTGTTGTAGACTGCTGGGTGTGGAATTTGTAGGTTTTCACCTGGCACAACAGGTTTTAGCCCCAAGGGGCTACTGCATATGGTGATGAACCTAGGAATAACGTGAAGGACTGAGGCTCATTAGTCTCCTACTTTCGTATTGATCAATGATTTTCCAACATCGCAGAGTAGTTGCATCGTGTAAATTGGCTGTGAGACTCTTGACTTTGCTGAAAGAAAAGTTTTACATGACTGGTAGACATATAGCCAACGGTTGTTTTTGGCAGCTTAGCTAACTTCTTTAGTTGTACTAAGGAAGGAGGTAAACATTGAAGCAGTGCATAAATCAACCCTCACCAGCAAATATAACAACTTTATTCTCCACCCTCAGGTTCTTTCTGACAAATTGCCAAAGATTTGAAGCTGCAGAAATGACGATCATTGAAGAAAACAAATATCTCAACATCCCAATATATTCATCCATGGAGTATGCATTTTGATTACTCATGCAGCCTTGGCATTTGGATAATATGATTTTGAAGGTCACATTTAAATGATCCCCTCAAAATTAGCTGGTTTTCACAGCTTTATCAACACAACTTTCCCTTAAATATTTCAAATCATTGTAAAGCGTATTGCCTTGCAAAGGATCCCGCAGCGCTTTTCAGACTAGAATTATTTGACAACAAACATAATTTTTAATAAGCAGCGCTAGCTTTGCTCACCCCGTTGGTCACGTTACTATTGCCCTACTGTTTTCCGTCTGTGTCGAATGCGTCGTACCAACAGACGACAGGCATGCATTCAGCCCATGTAGGAGCTGCACCAGTTGATATTCCCTGCATGAAATCGCTCTTCAGTGCTCCTCACTTTACCAGGAGCCGAGGTGAGGCTGGAAATTGTATAGATGCATTTAATGATAGTGAAACAGAGGTGTAGTTAGTATTCATGAAGAGACGCGCCACTGCGACGCCCGTTCTACTGCACGGGGACATGGCTGGCCAAACCCAGCAGCTTGAGGTAAATGCACAGAGGTAGTTTATAATGCTTGGGAGTCATAAACATTCTGCCCTTGGCTCTTTCCTAGCAGACGGACCATGGAGAATTTTACAACTGCCATAAAGCATGTTCATCTTCTTCCGCTCCCCTTGCTTCTCCTCGGTTAGAACACATACAGAAACACGCGCATTCACAAACACACACACACACGCCTATCCCTGTCATATTTCACACCTTATGCATTAAAATGAAGGAAGGGAACGGGAAAACCTTCTGTAAACACAACGGTCAATGGTTCTTCTCCCTGCTTGATCGCTACTTCTTCAGACCTAACAAAAGATCAGAGTTTATCTTTCAGTTGATTTATTTTGTGTTTGTAATGGTCTGTTTTAAAGGGATAAGGGATTCAAGGCAAAGGAACAAAGTAGGACGGGCTGGGCACAGTAATTCCTTGTGACAGGAAAATAAAATGTGTCATTGAGGTGCTGATTGCATCCAATCAGTTGTTTTTACCTCTCTTATATGTGACAGATGACAACAAAGCACTTCACAGTACATGCTACTATTCACAGACATTCAGACACTAATATCAGATAACATCATGCAAGGTGGCAACTGCCCATAAATAAACACTAATCTAATTCACATACTTGCCCATTCATACACTGATGGGGTTAAACATCTCACTCATGGGGTTAAAAATCCCAAGGACACATCTACACGCAGGGAAAAAGCCATTGCCACCAAATATCAAAAGCGTTGCCTAACAACCAGAGGACAGAGAGGACAGGGAGGACAGGGGCAAAAGCACGTTGGTTCGCCACACGGCACGGTTGCCCCGCGGTGCGCTCAGCAGAGGCAGCCAGGCCTGAGTCCACGCGCTGCTACTGCAGCAGAGCACAGCCCGTCCTCCTGTTCCTCTGAACTCTGTACCTCCAACCATAAAGGACAAGGGAGTTGATCAGTTTGAGTTTTTTGCTGACTGGTATCCATCTCTATGACCGAAGTGTGTTTTTATATGATGATAGTGGTAGAGCTAAAATCAGATTTATTTGGAAAAAACACACTCCAAGAGCAGAATGATGAATATGTTTGTACCGTCGTACCAACGCTAGTTTATAAACATTACTAAATAAAGTGTTTATGTCTTTATCCTCTGGCCATCTTGACCATGACATTAAACACATGTGTATTTGTTGCATCTAAATGTACACATACAGTTAAATGAGATCACGAGAAGAAGACAACACTGGGGTGACCCCTTTTAGATAAACGTGCTGTTTTTGAATGGACACTGGCGGGTGAAGTCAGTGGTAACTATGGTGATTAGACAGTTCTGAGATAAGTGCTTCAGTACCTCCCCCAGTAATATCCCTTAATAATGATTCAGTTGCAGTTCTCCAATTGAAAATGAGTCAGGCACAAAAAGGACAGCAGATTCATTTACTCAAAACAAAACCTGTTTTTTTCTTCAAATCCTTCTGCCTAATTATATCCCAAAAGATGTATCTGCTAACTTTCAATTTATGTATTCAATGCTTTTTTTGCCTATAGGAACCAAGACATCTGCCAAATTAATGCAGTGTGATTGATTCAAGTATCAAGTAAGTGTTGTTAAAGCCTTGATAAAAGCTTTAATTAAGTTTCTATTTTTAGATAAATATTTCTCAGCGGCGAGTGAAAACCTGTGAGAACCAGAAAAGAAGCCGTGATAAATCTACTTTATGAGCAACCCTTTAGACTCCCTGAGGCCCGGTTCAGCTTAACTCATAACCTGCAGTTTTTTATTGAACTTCTCTAAGGGACAATATAACTTTAATTGAAAGTAATGCCAAAAAATAAACTCTCCTTGTCACATGTTCACCCCCAAAGAAACGTTCGAACTGCAGTAGTAGTCATCTTTGACTTAACAGAGTCGTCATTTAACTTAAAAAAAACATTTCTGTTATAGCTGGGCAGCATTCGTGCGAGCAGCACTGTGCAGCTGTGCTGTGAGCTAGATGCTGAGAAGCAGGTATTTGTAGCATCTTTAGCATGCTCATGCTGACTTATAAGCAACATTAATAGATAGAGGAATGTGTCCTTACCTAGTGAAGGAGTTCAAGTACTTCAGGGTTGTTTGTGAGTGAGGGGAAGATGGAAGTTGGGCTGAAGAATCGGAGCAGCGGGGGCGGTGGCGCACTCGCTTTCAGCCGTAAGGCAAAGCTCTCGGTCTACCGGTCAATCTCCGTTCCCGCCCTCACCTGCGGTCATAAAGGATGGGTCTTGACCGAAAGAACGAGGTCACTGATACATGCGGCCAAAATGGGTTTCCTCAGGAGGGGAGCTGGTGTCTTCCTTAGAGAAGGTGAGAAGCTCAGTCATCTGTGTGGCTCTCTGAGTGCTGCTCCTTTGCGTAGAAAGGAGCCAGTTGAGGTGTTTTGGGCGCTAGGCGCCTGCCTAGTGAGGTGTTCCCATCAACAGCCAGCTGGGAAGACTGTTCGAGGAAGACCCAGATACCCCGCGACCCAACTCCGGATAAGCGATTGATACGAGATGAAAAGACGGTTTGGACAATTAGAAATCTGTCATGTAAGCAGATTACGGTTTGGACGTGATAGCACAGGTGTGACTACATTTATTTAGCAAACTGGGGAAACCATTTTTTGGATAATGACAATGTTGAGAAGTTTTTTTAAGCTAAAATTGAGTCAAAGATGCATGAATTTCCCAATATGGGCATATGTTTTAGAAATTGGCAAATTTAACGTCTATCTGTTTTCTTATTGTGTGCCATTATATTTAAATCAATAATTACAAATGAAATAAATAACAAAACATAGATATAGCCTTTGCTGGCTTGCTTACTACTATATTTACTAACAGTGAGCTTTAAGAATATTACACAACATAGACATGGATGCAATATGCAACAGTGAAATCAGATATTTGCTGCCTGACTGATACCTTCTAACAAATGTGCCAAGGGCCATCTTTTACAATTTAAACGCAAGGATAATGGTAAAAATTCTTCAATGGAAAATTCATTAATGGATACAAGGAAATTAATGTAACATCCAATGAATTAACTTGAATTAAAATAAATTAACATGATCTGGCATTCAACACAATGCTGCTAACATCCTTGAGGGGATATAAGGATGGGGAGACAGGGCTGCTGAGCATGAAGCAGCATCTAGACGTGGGCCATGTACCGGACACTGACAATGGATTTAAAAATGTGCCTGCATTGATTAAATATCAATTAAAAGAGGAGTAAAAAAGACTCGGAATAACTAAATATTGACTAATACTGCCAAACATAGTATATTTTAAACTAAGCTGACAGATTCATTTTCTCCCCTTATGGGCTACAACCACCTTTATTCGTAGAATATAGGGTGAAACCTGGCCCACCGCTTAATTTTCTCTTTTCTGTCTTTTGCTCTTTTTTTCATAACCTTTTTTCAAGGAGCTGAGGCATCCACCAACACCCCACTTGAAATCCACTCTGCTAGAAAGTACCATTTGCGCCTGGTTTGGCAGCAGAACAAAAGCATTCAATGTAAAAAGAGGGGAGTGGGTTGGGGAATGCAGAGGCTTGCCGGATGTTTACCTATTACCAAAAATAAACTTTCATTTCATAATTTGTATTATTTATTTGTAAAGCTTTAAGTACCCATCTATTGACCATTTTAGATTGGGTCAGATGCTTGTCACATGCACTTCTTTTACACATAACATTTATTGTTAGGCAGCAAAACTAATTGGCTGAGATTAGGACAAGGCGCAAACAACTCAGCTGAAGAGCAAATAAGTCGACTTACAGCCAACCACAAGATGAAAGCCATGCGTTTGTTTGACCCATCCGCCACCAAACACTTTCTCCTTCTGTAAAAAAAACTTTTTTGTACCTGAGTATACTTTAATGAAACCATTGAATATAATAATCCTGTTCCGAGAGTAAATTGTGCATACTTTTCCTGTATGTCTAATTTTCCACTTTTCCACCTACTTTGAATTTGTTTAGAATGACTAATCCCATACCGCAGAGAGCTATGGTTGCTGATTGCCGGTGCCCGTCTGTTCCTGCTATTGAAGCTTAAACTGTCTGTAGACATGCCCCAGTCTGTAGATCTGCCCCAGTCTTTAAAGCCCTCTGGCAATGTTGGTCCACAATGATGTGTTGGTTGTTGGGACTGGTGCAGTTCATCCCAGTTCAACTAGCCAACCTGAATGACCTTCAGGTCCTTTATAGTTCTGCATTTCTGGTTGGTGTGCATTGAAGAGGGACTATTTGCAGTTACACCGGTTACTGTTACAGAAACATGCAAATGTCGTGAATCAACCTATTAAAAAACCAACTGTCTCTGAGCAAGGCATTTTAAAACTAGATAGCTATTTATAAAAAACTGACTCCTACAGAAAATAAATATGCAATGTTCACTGTGTACGGAAGAACTACCAAAGCGGTTAGGATTATATGTGTGGCATTTAGCAAGTGTGAGATGGCCCACTGTATTTAGGCTGTAAAAAGCATCAACTCATCAGTTGGAACGCTGGAGGTAGCTGCAGGTGTGTGCCTGTTGCTAGGCAGCACCAGAAAATGTCAAGCCCAGTGCTGAATAAAAAGCTGAAATAACATTTGAAAATAACGCTTAAAGAATAACCGTGAAACATTTTAACAGGGGAGGCGTAGATGGAAGAGTAGCAAACCAATTTGAAGCAGTTAAACTTTGGGGGCTGCAGCTCAGGTGGTAGACACGCCTGGCCAATAATCAGAAAGCTGTAATAAAGAGGAAGACGTTGCAGTTAGAATCATTGCAGCATGACAATATAGTTTGGACCTTTTGAACACTAATTTATTGGTCCGGGTCAGGGTCTGTGTGGGGACTTTGAGGGCTGGGGGCAGCAGGACAGAGTTAGCGTTATAACTAAGATCAGTTTATTCTAGAGTCTTATGTGTATTTAATCGGTTACCAACATCACGTAACTTAAGCCATTTCATGTACTAAGATGTGATGTTATATATTATAATGGAAAATTTATATCGGTAGATATTCAAAGTGAACTCTGACCGATCACCCGCCTCCGTCCTAAACAAATTAAAACCTCGCCGGCCCGCACTGCATGCTGGGATATGACAGCCAAGTCGCAGCCTAAGTGACGTTTGCGGTCGACAAATGCGTCCTTAAGGATGCAGCCTTGCGAAATTTGGACACAGCTTGTGTATCTAGGCAGGAAACCGAGGCGGTGAGAGGAGGCGACGAGGCGTGTTGGACTGCTTATTAGCGCCGGGGGTGTTTGTCTAGCTGTTTCGGCTCACACGTCCCCCGACACATTGCGTGTCCTCACCTTTTTAATTGGACTGTCACGACCTCTGACCCCCCCACCCCACAATCAGGTTGCCTTACATAGTCATCCCCCTCTGAGTATCTGAGGGAATCGCAGAGATTCACACGCCTCGCGGTGCTGGCTGAGGTGATGCATGCTCATTGGAAGGCCGCACACACACACACGCACTCTCACTACTTACTCCTACCCCTCCTGTCAAATCAGCAGGTCGGGTCTCACTATTTCTCTGGATTTAAGAGGCCCGTTAGCAAAAAGACGATAATCACAGAGTCCAACTAGAACTAGTCATAAAAGTGTTTCTCTGAAATCCGCCCGCCCCCCACCATTCACTCACACACACACACACACACTTTCCATGCAAGGGCTTTAAAAAAATAATAGACAGCCTGCACTGTAAACTGAACATTTAGAGTACCACACGTGCACACGCCGCCGTCTCCCTCGCCGCTGACCTCTCGCTTTCTCGTCCAACCAAAACACAGAAAATGGCAGATTTGAATAAAAGCTTAATGCAGGGCACTTGCTGCGTCTCGTTAATGTTTGTCTGAATTTAATAGTGATGAAAGGTTTTACTCCATCCTCTGTCGGGAGGAGCTCATTAAGAAAGAGCTGCTATAAGGAAACTATTGTACAAATTAAATTGACAGCGACAATTATGTCTGAGAACATCCAGCAGAGGTTTGCTTGAGGTGTCTTTTCCTTTTATGTTTGAGTGGGGGCCGACAGGATAGATGTTCATATCTAGAAAAACGTATCGTGAACGTCTCGATCCAGAAATCCAAACTGTTCCAATACCTTTGCCCAAGAGCAATATGTATACATGTATATCTATTTATATTGTCTGTAAAACAGGATCCAGAGCAAAACAATAGTGAATCCACAGTGTAATATGAGAGAAACACACTGACATTCTTTGGATAAGTAATTACAGTGAAGCCTCCGCCGCCTTTGTTTTATCGAGGAGATTTGTGTTTACACACATTTCTCTGTACTTTTCTTCTGCTTTTAAACAATGACATTTTTATCGATAAAAGTTTATTCATCATGTCATAAAATAGCACCTAAAAGGTCATGATTGAATCTAATACTAATAAACATGTGGAAAAAGAAAATTCTATTAAAAAGACATCAAAATAAGTTACCTTCACTGGCCAATTAATGAAATGCAGACTATTTAAACAAAGGCAAAGAAGAAAACTAATACGCATTTACCTTTTCTTCTTCAAAGCGGACCCCCCCTCTTCCTGTAGATGACCATTTCATGTGGTGACTCAGCAGGGAGCCATGACCGCAGAGCCGAGAAACAACACCAGTGCTAATGTGCAAACAGAAAACACAACTAAAAGCTTCTCCATCGTCACGGCTGTCAAGTGAAAGTCATTTTGGATTCAGATGAAGTAGCTCAGTTTATCTCAATCCAGCTGTTCGGGTCAGAGAGGGGGGAGCAGGTTGTCCTTTAACCTCCATGTTGGCAGGTTGATCCTCAGCTCACTCTGTGTGCTTGTTGAACAGAAGTTGAGTCCAGATTTTGTGTCTTTGTGAGTCTTCTGCATATTAAAGTAGAATCGAGTCTTACACAGCTACAGGAAATAAGGATATAGTGTTTCTTGCAGTCCTAATCTCCGATTGGGGAAATAACGGATCATAAAAGACAAATCACTCTAATTAAGGTGTTTGTGGGGTCCAGACAAATATTTTAAACCAGATGGTGGGTCAGAAAAGTGAATAAATATGCATAAATATCAAAAAACCCTAATCGGTTCATTTTATTATCTCCTTTATATTTATATCATACAGTATGTTAACACACTGGAATGGAACCAGTCAGATGTAAAGGACAAAGATCTTTATGGTTAATATGTAAATATGACTTATCACAAATCATATGTTTATTATAAACTGCTTTGAGGTAGATTTTAATTTATCTAAAAGAAGAATTCAACATCTGCTCTTGCTGTTTTCGTCCACACCCTTCAGCCGCTGAGTGCACGAGGGCGGGGCTTAATGTGTGCAGCTGCAGTAATAAGTGTTATGTGGAAAAACACAGCGCACAGCAGCAACCTTATTGTTATTCATGTGGATGAAATAGCCTCTAAGTATTTGTCTTATTTTGGATTTACACAGAAGGATTTTCCAAAAACAGTTGGTGAGATCAACTCCACAACACACAGCTGCTAGTAAAAGGTCTTTTATCGATGCGATAGTAGTTAGCATTGGCCTAACCCCGGACATTAGTGGTGAGGTACTATATATATATATATATATATATATATAAATGCGGTCAATCCTTGTATGGCAAGAATAATATCAATGATGAATGTAACCACCTGGTACAGGAAATGATAGAGAAAAATACTTACACACATAGACATGGACACAACGTAACCTTATAAGGAATTACTTTGATTTGCAACCAGCTTTTCATTCAGAATTAACCTCTGAGATGCATTTCAGGTTGTGTTTGATGTAATATTTATTTAGATTATTTATTGTGTGAGATTTACGCAGCAGAGAAACATAGCATCTATTTCACAAAGTATCCCCAATGAATGTTTTTTTTTTAATACTCCACGTTGCAGATGAGCTGAGCTTGGATATCTGTGCTGTATTCAGAGCTTAACTAGATATCTTTATATGACTAACAGTAACTTTAACCACTAGAAGTGGCGGGTGGGGTCAGCTTAACACTTGGAGATAAACACATGTCAATGAAGCTTCTCCTCTCCTCGCAATAGAGCCAACACACACACACACTATATTGAAAAATACAATTCAAAACAATTTAATTAAATTTATATCATATAGTTGCATATAAGAAAGATGAACAGGTTTGTGACTAGCCTGCAAGTCTTTTAAAGATTTAACAGCCGACGCGACCACCACAACAGAGGCACAAAAAAAGGTAGAGGTAGGAAAACATAACGAGTAATATCTGTGGACTATGGTCGGCCAAGGAAAGAGACTTCAGTGTGGTGAGTGTTTTATAAAACTGGCGGCAGACAGTATGAAGCTCACTAAAGCTCACTTTTTGGGGGAAGAAGAAGTACGAGTACAACCCCAAGAACACCATCCCAACCGTGAAGCATGGAGGTGGAAACGTCATTCTTTGGGGATGCCTTTCTGGGGACAGGCCAACTGCACCGTATTGAGGGGAGGATGGATGGGGCCATGGATCCTCCTTCCCTCAGTAAGAGCATTGAAGGTGGGTCGTGGCTGGGTCTTCCAGCATGACATTGACCCAAAACACACAGCCAGGGCAATTTAGGAGTGGCATCTCAAGGTCCTGGTGTGGCCGAAGTAGTGAACCTAATAGAAAATCTTTGGAGGGAGCTGAAAGTCTGTGTTGCCCAGCGACAGCCCTGAAACTTGAAGAAGGTCTGTATGGAGGAGTGGGCCAAAATCCCTGCTGCAGTGTGTGCAAACCTGGTCAAGAACTAGAGGAAACGTATGATGTCAGTAATTGAAAACAAAGGTTTCTGGACCAAATATTAAGTTCGGCTTTTCTGATGTGTGATCAAATACTTGTCATACATGTCATGCAATAAACTGTATGATTTAAAAAATATATATTTTGCAATGTGATTTTCTGGCTTTTTGTTTTAGATTCCGTCACTCACAGACTACCTCTGATAACAATGACTGACTCCTACATACTTACATACAGGAAAACCTGCTAAATCTGCAGCGTGTCTTATACTCTCTCCACTGTATATAATAATGAAATTATTTCAAAACAGAATATACGACCCATTTGGGTTGGAGGTGGTGGTGGGGGGGGAGGATGTCCTGTATCACCATAGGAGGTTGGATACGCACTGTACTACAGTATCAATACATTGTACTCCAAAAATTCTAATACACCTTCCCCAACACACAAACGCACAAAACAGGCCAGCAGCAATACACGTTGACCAAGTGAACAACAGATGACTATCAGTGCCACATCCCACAAACCCCTTCTTCCTGCTGTGGTCTCTCTAAAATACATACCACTGAACAAGAGGGAAATTGCTTTTCTGATATCTCACAAAGTGTGACCTCACTCAGAGAAACACTCACTCGACCACTCCAAACCAGAAATGGGACATACAGACACTCACCCAGATGAATACAGATGTCCCTGTTATGTCGGATATAGTGCTCGTTCTCGTCTTTTAGCCTTAATCAAAAATCCATTCATTTTTTCATTTTGTCATCGGTCACAATGGGCCCAAACCAGGGATCAATGCATCCTGGAGAGTTAATAAATGACTGGGGCAATAAAAATTGGCTGATGGGTATGATTGTGATTACGTAATATTCTCACTCAACAAGAATAATTTTTATGACAGGGACTCAGTTGGCGCTCTTTGATCAAAAGGCTAAAGCTGGAATGGTGAAAATCGCTTTATTCTGTCGATAACATTGCTGCATGAGTGCTTGTGTTTCTCAGATTTATTTTTCTGCCTTTTTACATCAACAATTAATATTGCGAGTACTATTTTTATTGCAATAGAAATGGCATCTAAAACTCAGAAAATATACACATGTATCCTAGAAATTATGTTCATCTGACTTTGCTCAATTATAAACTTTTTCAACATAACGAGGGAACGTTTTTAATGAACACATCTGCCGAGTGGCAAAACATAAACATAGCTGCAAAACATTTACGTGATTTATCTCCATTGTCCCCGCAATACCATATATATTAATACTAAAATGTCAACAAGGATTGCATTTCCACTAGGCCTATGTTCAACTATATTATATATAATGAATAAAAGAGTCCCCAGCAGATGTGCTGCAGATACTGCTACACGTGATCAAGCCCCTGAAACAACTTCGCTGTTGAGTGTATTTTAGTACTATCTAGGGCTTACGTTCAGTCCCATTAAACTGAGCTCACAGTTAGTGATATGACCTTCAGTTCTTCTGTCACGAGCTGGAAATGCAGAGTTAAAGTGACATCTAGCTGGCATTCAATGACAGCAGATGAGGAGGCGGTTTAGATGTGTGCATGAGAAAGAGATATTAAACCCTATGAAGCCAGAGTGCAGCTGACAGCTCCTCCAATCCTCTTGTTTCCTGTGCTCGTCTCCCCCTTTGTTGTTTTTTTTCCATTTCTCCCTGTCGTCTGACTGTTAACTGCACAACAGGAAGCTCTGCACCGAGAGGGTTATGATCAAACTGCTACTGGGTTTTTCTGTTCTGTTCCTCCACACAGTTACATTAAAACATGTTTATGCAGGCAATTTTTCTTCTGTCTTAGTGGAACTTAGCTTGCAGAACAAATAGCTTATTTTTTAAAGGTAGATCTGCTGATTGGAATTCAGCTGGCTTCATTTTGATTCATTGAGTAACAGCTGGTCACAAACCGGGGTGTAATGTGCAATAAAAAACCCTTAAATCTTCTTAATTTCTTCAAAACGCACCAAATGTATTTGTGTTTCCTTAATTTACGGTATAGATCAGTCAATGGGACATGGTTGATTATAAATTTGTAACTTTAAAAAAACACTTACTACTGCGGAGACATAAGCTGATGAAGAGGATCATTACCGATCCATGTGCCAGATGTGATGATCCTTTCCAGGATATGAGTGAAGGCAGGCAATTGTTAAAAATGTCCTTCTCATTACCGTATATTTTAAAACAACTGTCTTGCATAAAGTGCATTGGGCCGCTATTGAGGTAATCATGTCAGCAGAATTTGAGTAGGTTTTGCTCACTTCATGCCACTGTAAAACTGAACTCTACAAATTGTGGGTAAAACATGTACAAATGTACTGTGGATGCTGCTTAAAACAAAAACAAAAACACACACTCCTCATTTAAATTGAACCACCAGGCCGTGCTTGTGATAACAGCCATAAGATTAAGATTATGAGAAAACAGCATCCCTAACATTAACAATACGAAAAAGACTGAACTCTGGAACCGAACCCAAGTAGATGAAAAAGGAGCATGTCTGAACATGTGTTCTCGGAGGAGACATGGCCACTCGGACAAAATATTAGTCCTGTGTGCTGGGAAGTCCACTGGGAAATTATATGACTTGGCTATTGATTGTTTTTCCTGTTAAGAAGGACAAAAGGTCTTCCACATGAGTCAAGGTCTAGTCCTCTCTCTTAGTGTATGGGTGCGTGTGCGTGTTTGTTTACAGTTGATTGCTTGAATTACCTGGCAATCAGGGGGTCCCTTCTACCTTGCGCTTCAATGTTATGCTGAAGCTGTACAAAGACTCAATTAGGATATTGCCTACAATAATGCATCGACTACACCACTGTAAACAAGCTTTAGACACACACCACCAAGGTTAACAATGAAGGATAACTGCACAATTTCAGCAAAAAAAACTTTAATTTCTGGATTTTTCCGAATGACCCCTTAGTTTACTGTCAAGGCCTCTGGGGTTCTCAAATGTAAAACAATCTCCTCCGAGCACTCGTGTACTTCACACACTGTAAGGGACGTAAGTGTGGACATCTGTGTTGTCCACGGCCAATGTAGCATTCTACTGCGGGAACGTGCAGAGGATTTTGAGAGTCAGCAAATGCTGCATGCTCAAAAACCGGTCAAGGTTGCAGTGATTCAAACATGATGTTTGTGTTATACCGCCATTAACTGCCTGAACGCTGCCCACTATTCTACCCCCAGAGAGCCGGTAATTCCATCCTTCATTATGGCATCAACTTCGAACTTGCAACATGTTGGTCAAATGATTGATGTCGATGTCATGGCCATGTCAGCAAAATTATTGTAAAGTTGGCTAATAGGGGGAGCACAAATCTATTCCAGATGGGTTCATATGTGCAATTTTCCTGGAGACTGGAGATATTTGGTTATTTAGCAACCAAAATTTTGACATTTGCTTCATTGTCATTTGCCTTTCATATTGATTATTGCTGATGAATTACACACACATGTCCTCAAAAGTTTTTAGAACCACCTTACTTTTATTTTCACCACCTACATATCACATTGGCTTCAAATGAAAAGATTTCATCTTATTTTTTCCACATCTTGACCACATTGGACCAGGACAAAAACTTTTAACTTCTAACAGCCTGTGTTGGTCTGAACCCCAAATTTGAAATATTCTTGAGACTTTTTTTCTCTACTTTCCCAGCTCACAATGGGCAATCTGATGAAATTTGGATTGCCATTTGAGATAGTCTGGAGTGAGAAAAGAAAACTGGTTGAAGAACATTTTTGAAGCTATATTTCTGTGGGAGAAAGAAACATTTTCCCATTTACTTTCCCATCTGTGTGGGTGTGAGTGCGTATTGATGCATTTGCACATAAATGTGCATGTGGCGTGTGTGTGTGAATTATGACATCACTTGCATCCAAGGTTTTTCCACACATGGCCTTATTGGCCCAGCACAAAGTCATACACACTTCAAAGGAGTGGGGTTTGGATCAAACGCGGTTGGTCTAGGTAGGTGGGGAATGTGCACTCGTTCCCTTCATCTACAACTCTTTTCACGTCAATGCTTGCAGGAGTCACATTCACGACAACATTTTAATCTTAAAAAGAATTCATGAGCTTGAATCATATGATCTTGTTTTTCAAATCAATCAGAGGTGTGGAACCTGTGTGTAAAGAAGTACTTGACCCTTTGCCTCTTGGTCATGGACATCATTTGTATTCAGGACTGCGCTGGACAAAGTGTGCGGACCTTCAAAGTCGATACTGTTTCAGAGAGCTCACTTAAACAACCCCAATAATATCTATGCACTATAGGCTCTGCAAAGTAGCCTCACATCAAAAGATCTCATCCATATCAGTGAATATTAGGGATTTGCTCCAAAGAAAAGGTAAGGTTGTAAGTAAAAAAGTATCCATCTGTTGCTCCACGATGGATTTAACATTAGTTGAAGCCAGATCTTAAGCGACACGGGGAAGCACTCCAAGAACTTGCATGAATTGGTCACTTATTAACTGCCACTTGAGTCTGTTGGAAGAAGGCGCTGTTGCTGGGAGGCTGCCCGAGTCACACAGCCCTTCAAGTGTTTTTGATGTCTGACTCGTATTCCTTTGGGACATGAAGGTCAGCGGTGGCGGGGTGAACGTCCCCTCCGTTTTCCCCATTTTCCGTCCCCTCCTCCTCTCCCTCCTGTCTCCTCACTTCTCCCATGGGACGCAGGGAAGGTGAAAGAGGGTCACGCAGCGCTTGACCGGCTATTACAAAGAATCTATACCAAACTCAACTTATCAGTGACGACAGGCTGCCGGGTATATGGTGAAAGAACAGCAATTATTCTGTGGAAATTAACGGTTTCATCTCACTACACGTGTGCTCTTGAATCTTTCAAAATGCAGAATTGTGTATTAATATATATTATATTAGTACTATAACATGCAATTTGTAATGCCTTTACTTTAACACTGAACATATTATTGTATTTTGGATAAAGAAAGTTGAAAGTTAATACGTTTAAAGTTGTGTCTTTATAGGGTATAACATCAATCGCGGTTAACCTGCTAATATTCATAAAACTCCCCTTCCAACTGGGCAGATTCTTCCAGATTCATCCCCTCAGATTGTGTCTGTATCCTATTAAAGGCCTGATGGAATGTGATTGATGACAAATCCCCCTCGATTAAATAGAACTGTAACGGAGGTGTTAATGTTGGAGAAATGTCACCATGATGCTTTTAATGGGTTATTTTCAAAAGGCCTGTGTAACTTGCAGGATTGTAAATTATTTAATATGCCAGGCCAGTAACACTGTTGTCAGAGGCCACCTAAAACAATTTATTGGTTGTTCTCTCCCAATAATTCATGAGGGTCATGCATATCTTATGGCCAATCAATCAAACTCAAACACCAGCAGGATAGATAATGAGGAACTATTGAGAGGAATGAGGCCCATTCAAGCACCGAGATGGAGAAGACTAACACCATTCTCAACAGACTACCTTGGCATAGTTATTGTGATGTGGGTATTTGTCGATTTCGGCGTGCGTGCGAGCTTGGGTGCATGTATGCACAGAGTGCATTTACACTTTCTTAAAAAGTGAAGTATATCCTATTAGTGATAATGTCTACTGTTGTATCAACTATAGCCTGGTTTATCCACTTGGAGAAGCTCACAGTCACTGTTTGATCCATTGTGGATTATTGAACAGTAACAAGACTTAGATTGATCCATCTCATTTGTAAAACAGTGCATTACGGCCTTGCTGTACGCTAAATGTTTCCATAAGTAAAACAAGTAAATGCCCAAAATATATTTTCATCTCTCATCTTCAACCACTTATCCGGAGTCGGGTAGCAAGAGCAAAACTTCCATTGCCCGTCTACCAGCTCTGACTGGGGGATCCGAAGGTTTTCAGGCCCAGGCCAGTGTGGAGGTATGATATCTCCAACTAGTCCTGGGTCTTTCCCGGGGAATTTTCCCAGCTGACTTTGCCTTTTGGCTCAGCGCTCTTTTCGTTTACCACGGTAAAGCGGGTGCGGTAAAAATCCCTCTGCTCCGATTCTTCAGCCGAACTCAAGCTCCATGTTCCGCTCCCTCGCGACGACCGCTTTACACTTGGCTGCGAACCGCTCCAGTGAGAGTTGGATTACACAAACCTAAGGCCATCAGGACCACTTTGTCCGAACAATAGCAGCAATGAGATCTGCATCACCACGAACTATAGACCCTCTTCCACCCAGACTATTCCTCGATATCCTGTACAAGGGCATCGCCAGGGCCTACCTCCACCGGAAACAAGTCCGACTTACTGCATAGAAACCGAACATCACTCTCGCTTTGGGCGTACAGCGACTGGATGGCCCGAAGAAGAGGCCCCCCTCACAACATACATTATCTCTCTGGGTATCCGGCCATACACCTTCTCCAGGTCCCCAAAACTCCCATAGACTGGATGAACCGGAGACCCCCTCCATCATCCTTGCAAGAGTAGATTCTGATCCACTGTTACATTACCAGGATGGAATCTGCATTGTTCTTCTTCCTTGTGGTTCGACTATAGGCAGAGCCCTCCTTTCCAGCACCTTGAAGTAGACTTTACAAGAGTCTGAGTAGTGTGATACACGTGTAGTGGGCACACACTCTTTGGTCCCCCTTTTTGAAGAGGTACCACCACCCCGCTCTGCAACTCTTTAGGCACTGTCCCAGATTTCTATGCAATGTTGAAAAAGTGTTTCATCCAAGACAGCGCCCCAACAACCATTGGCCTCAGTATCTCTGGACGAATCTCATCAATCCCCAGGGCTTGACTACCTCAGTGACTTCCACCAGAAGATTGACGATGATCCTTCCCCAGTTCCTCAAAGTGCTCCTTCCACTAATATAACCTCCTCAGTTTCAGTCAACAGGGTCCCATTCTTACTGAACACAGCTTGGATCATATCCTTTTTCTCCCTCCTGAGGTGCCGGATGGTTTTCAAGAAGCACTTTGGTGTCGACCGAAAGTCTTTCTCCATAGCTACCCGGAACTCCTCCCACACTCGCTGCTTTGCTTCCATCAGGACAGAGGCTGGCGCCCTGTTCACTGTGATTTCAAACACCAAAACAACAGATTGTACTTTGGGATTTCTATGCACATCATTAAAGAATTAAAGAATGAGAATACTGCTTGTTCAAAGCTGACCACAAGCAACGGCAGTCCCTCTCTCCCCTCTGCGTTCAAAAGGTGTAGATAGTGCTGATTATATTCCAAGCAAAGTTTGATTTGTGGTTTAAATCTTTTACATTTGAAAAATATGAAATAGTTATGCCTAGCTAGTGGAAGCACAAATAACACTACTGGCTTGACTGTTAATTGCCTAAAAGCCTATCGGTAGCCATATTACAAGTTCTATAACCTCTATAAGTGCAATGTATATTGTGATATTAAGTGAAATTATATGTTTGAGAGAGTGTCATATCCCTGCAGACTTGAACAGTCTTAAAATCCACTTTTTTGAGAACTGGATAACACTTGGTTAGCATCAGAACCAATTATCACAGTCCATTAGCTATTGAGATGTTCTCAAGACTCAAAATAGCAAATGTCAAACTTGGTGGTTGCTATAGACAAAACAAGGGATCATTCAGGCCCTTCTGAGTAGAGAAAGAAATATAAGTCAGGACGACACCAAAGTACCAATGTCTATCCTCCGTGGACCATGAATGCATGAAGTGCAAATTACCTATTGAGTTTATTTTACATGTAAATTAAAGCATTTGTTTGTAAATTGCATGTAGACCAGGATTCTGATATTTTTGTCATTTGAATTTTTTGCAAATGACAAATTTCCATGCTGTATAAATAAGCTTTTAAGTCTATTGTTGTTCATTAAATGAAAAAAGAAACTTTTTTCTGTAGAACACAGACGTGTAGTGTTGTGTAGACGTTTGTAGTGTTTTGCATTCTGGGTGCATCTGGTTGCTATGATACAGAATATCTGCAAAAGTGAATTTGTCAGCACACAGTAGAGTACCCACTCCAGATGGATCAGGCCAAAGCAAATGGAGTGAGAGAATGGACTCACCGGGCTATGCGTATTCGTTTCCCCGTTATAGTTGTTGTTGTTTTTGTTGCCCAAATGTAGCCAACTACAGTGCACTACTTCGTAGTATTTGTCTTGCCTCTCTTCCATTATGATTGAAGGGCTCGATAAAAAGTGACAGCAACTAGCTCAGCTGTTAAGCCCAGCTGTTTAGGCAACATTGAAAATAACAGTGACCAGGAAAAAAAATATACATGTACAAAAAAAAAATATACAAAAGAAGCAGCTCTGAAAGACTAGTTGCACTGCTGACGGTTCTAGCAGAGCATACATTCTTGGCACTCCAATTGCAAATACTTAAAAAACGTAAATAATATGAATATAATGGCTACAGAGGTTGTGTGCACTCCTATTGTTGGCATTAAAATATCACACTATATTACCATTAGTGAGGTTTCTAATTTTGAGTTTATTGCTACAGGCCTATTTCTGTGTTTAGGTAATCAAACAAGACATGATTTATTCTTTATAAAAAAGCATCTAGGACAATGACAAATTGAACTGTAAAACAGTGGACTCCGTTTCTGTTACGCGTCATTTGTTACTCCCTGGCCTTGTACTTAATATGGGACATGGGGCACTAATCTTCCCCAGGGGACATGCAGTCACTTGCTCTATTACCTGCCCAATATTGGACAAGCTTCCAGACGTATGTGACCATGCTGTGGGTAGAGCTAATCCTGTAATGACACGGACGGTCAGCTGATTGCAGTCTGATCTCTATTTGAGGCTCTCCCCCACAGGTGGAGCTCGTGGCTTGTGAGAAGAGAATTTAACCTTCTCTTGGTGAATTGATTAAGAGAGGCACGGAGCAGGAAATACTGTAAGCCCATCCTCGCTGAAGAGCGGATAAGCGGTAGCAGACAATTACTGACATGACATTTTACCACAGACGTTTCACGGTTTCACTGCCGTCATTCCGATTAGAGCACCTGTTGCGAGGCCGAGATGTTCTTAGAAACTTGTGTCACAGAAAGATCAGACATACACTTTAGAATTTTTTGTGTTTTACATTTCATTTTCAGTTCCATGTTGCAATACATATGATGCAAGATCGTGCAATGCGCTGCTTTAAAGGGTGTAGCGGAAAGGGAAAAAATGAAATGCACAGAATAGCCCTTTCCATGCTGGCGGCAAAAGAGGGTGGAGCCAAGGAGGAGATGAATAAGACGAACCAGTGACTGGGGGAAAGGGAAGAATAAACAACAACAACGGCGGCAGGGAGTTGAAGTAAATCAACTGGAGCCACAAAGAAAAAGAAGCGCTGAGTTTATCAACTTTGTGGACAACGAGGCACTGAGGAGAGTGGAAAATTAGATGAGGATTTATTGGTTGTGTATTTTTTTTTCATGTTATGCGTTCTTGTAGCGGGCTTAGCCTCCGAATGTTTTAGGTAGTAATCTCTAAATATGACTAAAGTGAAGTGCTGAAAATGCTATTGTTCACCTGTCTGGCACCAAACTCCTACCTTCAATCTTTGGAAGGGAAGTGGAACTGTTGAAACGTATTCCTCATCTCAAAAAGAAAGCCATGCATAATTTTAACGGCAACAGATTTCTCTGTCAATGTGGATCAATTTTTTGACATTTCGAAGTGATGTAAAGGAATGGGGAAAGGCGTCTCAGATGCTGTTAGTCTGACAACCATTTCCTTTGAAGCATACTGGTGCCCTTTGAGTGATTTTTAACATAATGACGAGAGGAACAAAATGCTATCCTAACTTTTTTTTTTATGAGGAAATGTTCATGCAAACGTACTTACCACTTAAGGAAAGTAATTCCACTGACTCATCACAAGGAGACTTTTTTTATATATTTATTTTTATTTTCATATTTAAGAAAACATGCATGTTAATATTTATCCAATGCAACTTTATCTACAAACGGCTCCAACATCATTCAAATGTTTTATCAGCCAATGGAGGTTCGCCGTGCTGCGTGCTATAATTAATAATGGCTCTGCAAAGGGTTACATTAGGAATAAAAGATAATGGATGTTGGTTTATTCCGATGTAAACTGAGGGTTCAATTTACACTAAAAGTGTCACCATGCTGCTGCGCTGCAATGAACTTGATTGACAGGTGGGTGTGCATGAGAAAGGTTAGAAGAGCTTTGGAGGTAGCGGTGGTATTACGGGATGGGAGGGGGCGGCTTGAAGGTAGCAAGTAGAGATCAGGCTTGAGATCAAGCTATGCTATCCATACCAATAGGCTCAAATATACAGATAGCAGCGCACAAATCTTCAGTTCACCAAATTCAGTGCACAAATGCATTTACACACGTCAAAAATAGACACAATAGGGAATGCATTGCCTTTTCCCCTGCTTCCATTCTGCACAAAATAATTTGTAGAAACACATGTACACATGCATGGACACACACACACAGACCAGACTGAAGGTTAGAGGAGCCCAGTGAGTCCCAGGTTGCACAGCAGCTGGGCAGGGAATTATCATCTGTGAACTGTGACTCACGCTGACATTGTCTGGATGATCAGCTATGATGGGGTGGCCTGCTGCGACGAGTTGCAGGTGACTCAGGAGGAGAATGGAAGGGGAGGCAGTTTGTAAGGAAAAAAAATCAGGACAAGAAAAACACGAGACACGGACAGAGAAAAGAAAGAAAAAAAAGGATATGAAGTTTTTTGCACAGACGGCTGAGGAAAACAGATGCAAGAGTTGCAAAAGGCATAAAGGCTGAAACTACGGGGAAGAATAATACGTTTTATATTGACAGAAAAGAAGGGGGGGTTAAAGAAACCTATTTTTCATCCGAACAAAAAGCTTGGCATCAGAATAAGCTGCAGTCTTGTCATCATGCCCCTTTTTTCTTACCCGAACAACCTGTTTGATGTGAACAGAGTAATATGATGAACAGCAGGGGGTATCCACATCATCAAAGAGAATTTAAACTACACAGTAGCCCATTATAGTATGCTTATTTGTGTGTATGTGTGTCTGACCATGTATGTGGCGGCATGTGGGTGCGGCACATAACGACGCGCGATTGCAGCCCTTTGCCACGTTGTGACAATTATCGACCAGCGGGAGTTCTTAGCATGATGTGTCTTAACTAGCAATCACTAGCCCCACGTCTGTTGTGCAAACACTGAGTGGAACTGTGGAAGCCTTTGATGATCCATGACAGAACGAGCAGAGATGCCATTTGTTTTCTGCGGGACTCCGCCGCGGCGACTGCTGTTCACACTCGGCTCTCTGGTGGGGGGGTGGGCGGGGAGGGGAGGTCTTGAACAGCGAGCGAGAGAAAAGAAAGCGGAAGTCACTTCCAACCGACGTGTGTTGATGGATGGTCTACTCAGTTTGGCTAAGGCTTACATGAATAAACATATAGGGCCAGTGTTAGCTGCATGAACTCCAAATGCAAACCTTTGAAAAGTGTAATCTGATTATGGCTGCAGCTTTGAGGGGGCTTCAATTATGGTTGAATCATTAATACAACCCTGGATTTTTCTTTCCCAACTGAAAACAAATTGAACGACACAAGTGACCAGCCCTCGTTCCTCCTGTTTGAGTCTGGATTCTATTGTCAACCAGCTGTTTGGCACCTTAAACAAGACAAAGTATGTATGAAATGTCTAATCATGAAGTCAATATTTTCAATCGACACCTCTGCAGAACCTACTGTACCTTATTGCAGCGTCTTGCCGCTCTGCTCAGTGAATTATGGAAATCATTTGGTATTCATAATTATGAGAAATATATTTTCTGGTTCAGCGTTGCTCCTTTTCCCCCTAGGGGCGGCCCACACTGAAGCCAGTCTTGTTCCGGCATTGGCCGACATTTCAAGGCTGCCGCTGTACTGAACAGCTTGAGAGGATTAGTATTTCAATGTGACGCATTGTTGAAAAATGAGCAAGGCCATATTTTTGGATGAATAAACATCTTTATAAATCAACAACTTTTCTGAGACGCAATAACAGACATGACTTACTTGTTCCGTTTTCCATGACAAGTGCATTGCTACTACAAACTTCTTTTGTGTTGTGCATTATCAGTCAAATATGCAATCGTTTTTTGCCGTCTGATTTGCTCCAGAGAGACTTGACTAATTTTAGACAAAGTAAGTTACTACTTCTAAGCTACTTAGTAACTTTATCTGTCTAGCGCAAAGTGAAATGCGCTGCAAAGGTGAGCGGACCTTCAGAGTTACTTTCAAATATTCGACCACTGCAGCTTATCCAGAATGCAGCAGCTCGACTGGTCTTCAACCTTCCGAAATATCCCACACCACTTCTCCGTTCGCTTCATTGGTTACTAGTGGCTGCCCACATCCAGTTCAAAACATTGGTTCTCACATACCATGCTGTGAATGGATCGGGTCCAGTCTACGTCCCTACGACGCCACATCCCAACCCGCACACTCCGCTCCGCATCTGCCAAGCTGCTTGTTCCTCCCTCTCTGAGAGAAAAGCACTCGGCGAGATCACAACTCTTTGCTGTCCTGACTCCCAGATGGTGGAATGAGCTCTCTGATGACATCAGGACTGCAGAGAGCCTCTACATCTTCCGCTGAAAACTCAAGACACACCTCTTTAGACTCTACCTTGACTAAAACACTAGCAAACCGTAGCACTAACAAATGGTAGCACTTAAATTGTACCTATAATGGCACTTTTCTAAGATGGTTTGAAACTTCTTATTTGATGAAACTTGTTCTTCTGAGTTTGTATCTCTATTTGGAAATGCACTTATTGTAAGTCGCTTTGGATAAAAGCGTCAGCTAAATGACATGTAATAAAATACATGCAAGCAATCATACGATCTATAGTTAATATAAAAATATAGATTATTGGAGATGTCACAGCCAATTCTTGGCACTACATTACAGTGTTAGGGCAAATCCAGACTTATTTGAAAGAATCTGTGTGATGAAAAACCCATCTTCTTTTGCTGTACTCTGCTGCGCTTTGTCAGCCAGCAAACGTTGCAGCGACCTGCCATGACACGACCATCTGGGCTCATCATGTTGGTCGCAATCAAGTGAAAAGTTTAGTTAATAAAGATATATTTGTACATCTGTATTGGCAAAATACAAGCCACTTTGTTGTGTCGGCTTCTGAGCCGGCTAAAAATGTTAGTTTAGCCAACTAGTTTATGTTAAATGGTTTATACTTATATACTATACTAGAGCAACATTTAAACAGCAACAAAGTATTACAAGAAATGGCCGTATTGATACCGTTCCACCCATCAATGTAAAGCCCATCGAGTTGTGATGAGATGTTACACAGTTCAACTCCTACACTACTGCACTGTTGTGGCTTTGTTTTCCAAGGCGTCTTTGTCAGAAACAAACCTCAGGCCCCTGCTAGTCAATTTCAATAAAATGACTAATCATACAAGGATATAGGACTGTATGGCCAAAAATCCATATCACGGTATTTAGAAAGATTCTGACGGTATCCCGGGATATGACAGGATAGCTTTTTCAAGTGAACACATTAATTCATCGACCCCGAAAAGGGCCGCCGCCGGTTACCCGAACAGCTGTTCGCCTCTCGCTGGCCAACTCGCTCGTAACTGGCTGGCGAGTTGGCTTGTTAGATCTGCCTTGTTGCCGGCAGAGGCTTGACAGACTTTGCAATAGATATTTTTAATTATTATTATTTATTTTAAATATTTAAATTTTCTGATCCAACGTTGGATATTCCAAAACCAAAAACCCTCCAAACAGACACAGCTCCTCTCTTGGGCACAAGTGGTGTTGGTGTACCCCTGGTCTCCCGCAGAACCGGTTTACCGCCCAGCCCTACATGGATATATTGTTGTTGTGGCTTTTGGATTGGTCTTTTTGAGGGTGTTGACATGGTGATTACAAATTGATGGTAATAAAACAAAACCCATTTGGTATCAATAGTGCAAAATACTGCAGTAATACAGTAAGCTTTCAAAATGGCAATATATAAGGCTCCAACAGTGCCAAGACAGTACTTAATGGACTGGGTATTTATGATTTACTTTTCCGCAGTTGTATATCATTTTAATTTGTTGGACTCTTTACAGGTGCGTGTTGGGAGAGAAGTATTTGTTAATTATTGCATAAATTATCTTGATTATGACCTCATTAGTACAGCTGATTATGTGTAATGAATCATGGTGATCATAGCAGGGCACGCAGTGAGAAAGAGACAGCCAGCCGGGGAGACAGAGGACACGGCTCCGCAGGGTTTTCATTCCATGCCAGCGGGGTTAACAGGGTGCAGTCTCTAAGCTGAGGGCAAGAGATGCTTCCTGGTTAGTCCCACTGAATCTGAATCAATTCACCCCCATCCAAATGAACAAAGAACATATTTTCTCTAAATGATACACAGTGGCATTTGGCCATGCAGTTCGGTTTGAGTTTATTTGTCAAGGTTTTGTCTTATGGGTCTTAAAGATGTGTGCGTACAACCCAAAAATTGTCATTTCATGTAATGTCTTGTTAAAATATACATATTTACAATATTAATAATAATACTAACATGCTTAATACTTCAGCTAGCATTGGGAGAGGAAATTCTGAGGGGTAATCATACAGCTTTTGGGGTATTGTTGAAACTGCTGATACTTTTCTTGGGAGGACAGTCTCACAGTGACTTTGATGCAGTCTGAAAGGGGCAAGAAAAAGGAAAATGTAATCACGGAGTATGAGTGATCATTCTAAAATGTTCTTCTTTGAAGAGGTTTCCACATCAAATTTTAAGAATAATCTATTTAACACTGTAAAACACTCTTAAAGGCTCAGCCCCACCCCTTGACTACATATTGATTGTATCTATACAATTTAGCACTGCCTCCTGCCTCTCTTCCTTCCAGCTTCCTCCTCCCTGGAGGAGAAAGCAATACAGCCTCATCATACACTCAACAATAACAACAACACACAAACAGTGACACACATGAACATGTGTGCGCGTGTTGGTCACACTCGAATAAATGACTAACGGACTGTCGACATAGATAAATGACTTTTTAAGTAACAGAAAATTGCTATGCATCCCATTCACTGAACTGTGGTTTCCTCTCTTCTCTCTACAAGTCTTCTGTCTCTACTTCCCTTGTCCTCGGCTCACTCTCCCTCCGTTTCTCTGCTCCCTGGTCATCATATTTACACTCCGCCACCAGCTCCATCTCTTAACTTTGGCACCACTTTTTCCTTTGCCGGTTCGCTCCTTCGTGCCCTTCTGTACTTCCCATCGCTTTTCCACCCACGTTTCCCAAGCAACAAGTAGCAGAAGGTCTGGGAGAGTTCTTTTTTTTTTCTACTTCTCCGTCGTCTTTTCACATGTGAGGGAGGACGCGGAAAAGGATCTGGGGCTGCACAATAGTGGAATTATGCAAATGAATCCACCCAGTGACAATGGATTAGAGCGTGCTCTCTCACAGCTGACAGAAGGGGTTTAGAGTGAGCTCGGAGAGACACTCTAAATGATTCTTGTTGCACAAAATAGGATTCCCGTGCACGCTGAGATTTCTGTCGACCTATTGCCTTTTCTCCAGCCTGGTTGTTTGAGAAGCTGCTCTGCCTGTGCAAACAGACATGACATCTGAATACTTTTTTTAATAGATTCAACAGTTTAAAAAAAAAAAGAGCAGAAAAAACCTTTGCACATATGTAGACAACTTGATCATCTAAACTCCTCTGCAACGTATAGAGCTCCATATGGATGTGTAAACCTGTGACAAATGTGTCAACTTGTTTTTTTGACACATACATGTGACACTCCCACATGTTACTAAAATTTAAAAACTCAGTTACAACTTGGGTGTATGACAAATCTGCAATGATCTCTCTCTCTAACCTACTATGTGAAGCAGCGTTTTACCACGTGAAATCTGATCTTTCTATATTTACTTCCAAATAGATAGAATTACCAATCTGAAATCCTTCAAAGCTTTGGCAAAAATATTACATTTAGCTGTAACAGTGCTGGCTGTGCAGAGGCTATAACAATGCCAGCACTTACTCCTGTTGCCCAAGGTGTCTTTGTCAGAAACATAACGCAGGCACCTGCTAGTCAATTTCAATAAAATGACTAATCTTACATGGGTATATTTTCATTGCAATGTTGGCAAATGGAGATTTTTAAAAATTAGTTGTGATTTTGCTGTGTGTACATTCATTTTGTATTAGCCCGCCCAAAGAATATTTTATTGCTTGAGAAGTTAGATCTTTACAAATACTCAAAGCACATCCAGAGCAGGTGACTTTTATAAACTGTAAAAGGTCTTTATACAGTATTTAAATTAGACCTAAACGCTACAGCTGTGCAAGCTTTTCTGTAATGCTGTACTTAGTCAAAGTGGTGCATTAAGCTAAATGCTAACATCAGCATTCTAACATAATCAAAAAGTCAATGCTAACATGCTGGCGTTTAGCAGGTACAGCTTGTCGCTCCAATTTGCAGCAGGAAACACGAAATACTGCAAAGGGTGATGATAACGTTTTGTGGATGGTTGAATATCAGGAAAACATTAAATGTTATATATCTTGGGATAAACTGTAAAAACTTTAATGGTACGATTATTTTTGCAAGGGAGACACCTACTTTTAAAGCAATCCAGTGAGACATTTTGCTCAAACCACAAACCTAACAAGGAAAAGATCAGGTGATCAAAGTGATTTTGATTCATTCTCTGGGGATCATGAATTTCATGGCAACCCATCAATAGGTTGCTGAGATATTTCAGTTTGGACTGAAGTGGTGGACCGACAACAATCACTGGATTCTCACCACCAGCACCAAAAAAGATGCAGTAACAAAAAATGTTATCAAAAGAAAACATAAGGACAAAAGTAAAATTGCCTGAATGTAAATACACTCAAATGAATCAATTTCCCCCAAACAGAGTTGGAGAAATAAATTAATTTTTTTTCTTGGATCTTGCAGACAAATATGTGCACTCGTCAAACAGGTCCATGCTCTCCTGCTGTATTGTGAACAGTACGTGTGTGCAAGGATTTGATTGTATTATAGCAGACCTATTATTGTTCTGAAGGCGGTTCCCTCTCTGATTTCTCACTGATCAGTGGGTACTCCAGTATCTTGTCGAGAGCTTTGATGATGTAGTGCGAGATGTCTGTGTTGATGAAATATAAAACAAAACGTGTGTGAGAGAGGGTAGATAAGAGGAAGGTATAGGAGGAAGGGGCCGTGTACTGCATCTGGCTATACAGATACCTCCCCCATGCTTCAGTGAAGGTCTGATAGGGATCAGATTTCATAACAACCTAATAACACCCTTCAGGGGGTCTCAACCTCAACTATTCTGTTCCTGCAAGAGCGTCCATCATCTTTACCTCCACAATTCAGCCTGTCAACAGCTATCAACCCCTCAACGGAGCAATATTGACAATAAAATGGGAGGCAGGATCAGCAGGTGGACATGCATAAGCGCACACATTTCTGTAAGGTTGTGTGTTGCTGAAAAGGTACAAGGGTGGGCACTCGTTTCTGCTCCACCACCGCCCACAGAAGAGCTCGTTGTGCACCTGATAGCTGTACTCTCACATGCCGGGGAGAAAGACAGATATCATTTAAGCGTGGAGAGGAATACAAAAGAGACAACCGCAAAGAAAGAAAAATGTGGAATGATGCCCGTTGTCACAGCCTTAACTTTAGGATAGGTACACGCAGTGTGCTGCAGAAGGGATGGAGAATTGTAAGCCTGTCATGCATCATAACTGTAATACCATATGGGAATGTAGCTCTCGCACACAGAAGGGAAATTTGTGCGGCCATAAAGAAGAATGTATTACCTTTTACGAGGAAGCGAAGGACATACTGTGTGGCAGGCCTCATAAACATGCGCATGTTTCTCTTAGGAGTTTTTCCGGGATTTGAAGGAAGGCTGTACAGAATGAGAGAGGAGGATTAAGAGGGTGAGAGAGGGACACTATTTACATTGAAATGGCGGCGCTGCTGGAGAAGGGAGAGGAAGTCGAAATAGAAATAGATGAGAATGAGATGATGTGATCTGGGATCTGAATGTGAATGGAAAAGAGGTTGAAGGTGCAGCCAGAAATAATCATGCTTTGGATGCTTGTGCGGATAGATACAAGATCAGCATGCATACCGTTTCGCCCACCCTGCCCATGAAGGGCTCTTCGGTGGCAATCTCATAGCTGCCTTTTTCTTGCCACAGTGGTATCTAACAAAAAGTGTGTTTAGCGGACGTTAAGGAGTTTACACCTTGTTGTCTCTGTTGGGATTATTATTCTTCACAAGTCCCCATTTGTTGCTGTCATCATCCCCTTAGTAACAATAAGGGACAAACGTTGTGGCAAGGATCTGGACCCCTGAGTCTCAGGGTGAGGACCAATATCATCATCTTCCCTTGCTGCACAGCTCCGACAGGGGAGCAAAGACATCATGTCCAGATTTGGCAGTGCTCACTTTTAGTATATGTGGCTCCTTCTCTGTTCTCTTCCTGTGACTTTGCTCGATCTGCAGTGAAGCTGATCAATAGATCACAGCAACAAGAGGTCTTGAGGCCAATTAGGCTCAGGCTGCATGTCAATGCTCGTCCTGATGAACAAGGGATAAAGGCAGATAGATATTTCTGAATCTATGCGTGTGTGTTTGTTCTGAAGTTACTGATTTACATGAAATGATCATCAGCCCAGCCAAAGAAGTTCTAGCACATTGAAGCTCTTGATGCACCCGCGGTTTTTAGTGAATACCTCTTTCATTCTCAGGTTGCCTCCTACATATCAAATAAAACAGAGAAGTGCAATGTGGGGCTGCTGATCAAACGTCATTGTCTTGCTTTTAATGTATAATACTTCAGCGCCCTCTCTTGGTGTGTTGGACCACAACTTGAATGAAATATATTTAGAGACTATTTGCATATTTTCACTTCGGTCGGGCAGTTGATGCAGGGGATCCTTTCAACCAGCTCCCGACTGAACTTAACACATTACAATATTAGTTTCATTTCCCCTTTGTCTTAAGCAAAATAAATGGACATCACTCCAAGTCTGTCCAATTCTGAAAGACAATTCATCTTTGTCTGGAACTATCTTGGATTAATCATGGAGGTGAATTCATTAACTTGACTGCAAGGTGTATGTGTTGAAAGGGCGATGTGGTGAGGGTTCATAGAAAGGCGAGATACAATCCAATTAATTAAGTTTTGGTTGACCAATAACTGAGAACCTCCATTTCACTCAAACTCATGTGCATACACACACCCTCACTAGAACAATCAAGTTAATTAAAAAATAGTTAAAGAATCCAGCAGCAGGCAGAGCATTTTAAATCTTAAAAGTCCACTAACTAAACATAATTTCAAACATTTCCTACGTGTGAGATTGTATGTGTTGACAGCAGTGATATTCAGGTGTGTTTATGTTGTCACACAGCAGAAATGGTTACAGTAATTATGTAATTCATTGTGTCATAAGATCTTAGCCCACGTTGACACACAAAATGCTGCTGTGGTGGTGTACCATTACACTGAAAACTTTAGTCTGCTGTTCAAATGGAACAAGTAAAAAAGCCAGGTCAATCTTTAATAACACAAGTTTAAAAAAAGCATTTAAAATCAAATATGCCTGCATCTTTTAGTGAATGATTATGTTCATGTACGTAACTGTGCACAGAGTCATACGTCAACATCTGCGTACAAAAGCCAGCTCCTTTTCCACATTTAACTAACCTGTGTTTGTCGCTTAAAATATACACCATGGGAATGTACACGTTAACAAAAAGCCACCGTGGCATGATTCACTTCAATGTCTATTTGTAGTAGCAGCTTGTGAAGGACTTGAAAGGTAAACTGCGACACCAGATGGTAAAAGTACGCCAATGCATGTAAATATGCCAAATTTAATTAGGGTTCACGTTTGTTTTTCAAAGCTTGACTAACCAGTTATGTCATAACTTATCTTACCCCGGGGCAGAACAGGCTGTGGTGCTGCTGCCCTGGCATCATAGCTGCTATGCACGTCAGCTCAGGCCAGCAAGAGCAGTGCAGCCATTCAAAACCTCAGGGGCTCCAAACATTGATGATTCATGCGGAGCCACGGCTGCAGCATGAAAAGCACTCATTTGTTCCATTTTCCATGGCTGGCAAAAGTTGGACGGTGAATGCTAGAAGCTATGGCAAGAATGGGAATTTTTCTACCTCGTTATGCTTTCAGGAACAACCCACCTTCCTCCGCTTCCATGAATAGAGAAAAGATTGGGAGCAGCGGGAGAAGTATGGTGCAACAGATGTGAAAGGGTGAATGGAAACAAACCTCTGCTCCATCTCTCAGAAATAAATTTCATTTTGCATGTGACGTCAGTTCCTGGAGAGTGTCCATCAGACGTGGCTTCTGGATGTCAGGTGCATGGTTTCCCTCTATTGTCGGTGTTGTAAAGTTTTATGACATTGAATTCATTGGGGTATAAGGTTCACTAATCCTTGGCTCCACGCTTCTGTTTCCTGGACATGTTCGAAGTGGCGGTTTAAAGATGAGCGAAAATAAAAAAGGTTTGAACTGATATCAACCAGGTAAGCTTGTTTTCCCAGTAGCATCGTTTTAACTTACAAGGTGTCGTGTTTCTTTGTAGGCGTCGAGCACACAGCTCCAAGCGTTGCGATAACATTGTATTCTTTTGTGCACACTGATCAAAGTCCATCAGAGTCAAACACAAACCTTTTCAGGACCTAATGTCTGTCCATAACTTCGTTTTGCTCCGTTAAGACCGTATAAGATCTATAAGGCCATCAAACCATTTGTGGAGGAAAGATCATAAAGAGGAAATATGTTGCCGGCAGGGAAAGGCATTAGGTTATGCGAGGTAATCATTGACACAGCAAAACTGTTGACATTTCCCTGCACATAAAAAAAGAACAGCCAGCGCTCAGGGAAAGTACATGCATTAAATTCTTGTCATCACCAGAAAAAAGAAACGCAGGTTGTGAGTTTGTGTTTTTTCGCCTCGTATTCACTCTCATTGACATTCCGACAAAATGTGACGTTTTCCCATTTAACTGCAGAGTACACGTACTAACACATCTCTCAAGTAATACAATGTGTACACTGGGAGAGTCCAAGTCAGTGGGATTTTGCCTCGGCGCTCCCCTCACTGGTGACTGGAAGCACCCTTTGTCGGACGGACCCGAAGCCACGCTCACCAACTCAGCTCCCCTGCCGTTTCTCTATATCCGCAGGTCAAAGGGATTTTATGTTGAAGCTGCACACCCCACCTCACAGTAGACATGACGAAGGCAAACAAGGGTGAGGAATTGCAACACAGCTTTCTCCCCCTCCTACTCAGAGGGGCTCTGTTCTCACTTTTAGTGTGTGTGTCTTACTTTTAGTTTAACTTTAAGTAAATATGATAATGAACTGAGTGTAAATGCTTGTAATATCTGAATTAAGGATGTGCGCATTGGGGCTACAGACTTTGTCCGTCTGAATGAAATATTATTCATGTAATAATTATTTTATATTATTGGATTATTATGTATTATATTGGCATTAATAATGCAGGATCCTTTACTCCCTCTCACTGTGGGGATCCAGTTCTCAGTTAAGTATGGGCCATTATGTGAAAAGGATTGTCAAATAATCTTTAAAATGTAGTGCATTTGCTCAGAGAGGTGCCGGATTTATCCATGCCATTTCTAATATTCTTAATCTCCCTACAGATGATATTTATGCATATGCGCTGTCTAAGACTCTGACAGAAGTTTCATCGCCTGCTACTGTAGGACTCTACTCCTCATGTCAGAATCGAATTTGCAGGATCCTCGGACAAATGGCAGGTACGTACAAAGACACCGCCCCCCAGCATCTCATGACCTCGGTCTGCTGCATGGCTCTAGCTTTAAATCTACTTAAAGCCCAGGCACGTTTACCTCTTCTTAAAGTTTGTTACAATAGTCACTGTGAGAATGGCTGTGTGAAACAATGGTTGACTGTAGAAGCTGCCAATGCAAATACCTACTTCCGACCTGATTTGATGAGGTGGATGCTGTATCCTTCAAGTAAACAGCCCACAACTTATATATCCAGCCCCCCAACACATATATGCAATATGGGACATACAACGAGGTCCTTTCTAATCCACGTTGCCTTAAAAATACAGTGTTTGCGAGGCAGCGCATACAACTGTGCCCAAACAATCCACCTTGGCCTTGTTCACCTTAACAAATATGTAGTACATTTATTAATAAAAGAAAATAAATCACACTTTAGGAGGCTTTGGAATTCCACAAATGAGCACACTAAATAGTTAGCTGGCATTGAAAATATGTGAAGATTCAAACCATGAACACTCCGGTTGTATGAACAAGTGACATTGAAAACCAAAATGGAGCAGAATCCAATAGCGATGTACCAGAGTACTGTACAGTTGTTTGATTTTTTTGTGTTTTGTTTTACCTTGGCAGATCATATTGAACTAGTTTAACAGCTTGGTGTTCACGAGTGGCGTTCCAAACTACCAAAGGAAGGCTATGAAGTGGTGCACTGGAGCAAGACATTTGAATTATTTTTCTCTTCTTGCTTTGAACAATTGAATAAATATCCATTATTGCAGAAAATATTTGATTATTTCTCCTTAATCAGGTTTAGCGCCACAGCATTTCATCATCATTTTAGTCAAAATGACCCACTAAATGCATTCAATATTCAAAAGAAAGACATCACCTCTCCATGTCCAAGCTAACGACCCAACACAGTACTGGTCAAAGGTTCGGACGCATTTTCTCCTTCCAATCCATGAGAAAGTGTGTCCTCATCTTGACTGGCACTGTATGTGTGGCCGGTCTTGATTTCTCCCCACATGTGGTCTACCTCAACCTGCCGATGTTTTCTGTCTCCTCAGTGTACATGAAGCAAGAAGCGTTGAATATTGAGTGGAAATATAAGGGACGTTACAAGCCGCGCTCAGTTGCACCTTCGCTTGGGGGCCTTGTAGCGCTCATTGGTCGAATGCTCTTCTACCGGCCCATTTGGACAAAGGAGAACCAGCAGCACCACAACATCAGGTTCATCGATGTGCATTTTAGTGCCTGGCATTTTGCAGGCAGTGACCTGCTTTGGGCTGGGCTAGCCATGCGGCTGTTTCAGGCCATGCAGGTGAACTTTGGGAAATTACAGATCGTCCTCTACCGTGTGGTTCAACATGACGAAGAGGAGGAAGTCAAGAAGAAGGTTTGTGAGCGTCTACAGGCGTGTGGCTTTACTCAGCTGCAGGGCATGAAACTGAATAGTATTTTAATTGTTCTCAAAGCAGACTGATGAGAGCCAGGTGTATTTCTACAAAGTCACATGACAGTCTCATTTCATTACTGGAACAGGTGCTCAGGTCACCAAAGAAGATATGCAGAGAGGAGAAAAAGTGCAATAAAACATAAGTAAAAGTAAGCCATTTGACCAAAGTAACGAAGTAAGTCAGTTGAAACGCATTTGTTTCACAGGCAAAGCGACTTGAAAGGTCGGTAAAAAGAAATCTACACGTGTGTGATGATTACGTAGGAGAAAACTAATAACACAATTAGGCTGCAAAGGGTAATGCGGTATGTCTGCACTAGCTCTTCTATCCAAAGCAACAACAGCATGTTTTCTTTGCACCCGGAGTACACAGCTGATAACTTCCGAGACAATTACTCAAAACGAGCACGACCATAAGAGACACCGCGGCGGGTAGTCACAAATAACGGCAGGATAAAACGTGACAAAGGCGGACAAAACAACAAATAGTGGCTGCGGCCACAATCACAAATGACCCACTTACGCAAACAAAGACGAACACAGTGGAGAAAGAGTGCGTTGTTGGAAGCGACTTACGTACCGGGCCTCCGCAACCTGCGCCATGGCCTGTCCGCGTGTCCTCTATGTCCCGCTGCGCTCCTCGGTGTTTCCAAACATTTGGAGCTGTAAAAGCACTGTGCGGTCCGTTTTTTTGTTTTATTTTTTTTTAAGATAGAGAGCGATGATTGTTGACTCGGCAGAAAGTCGTTAAACACCTGAGTGCAGGTGAACATAACCACAGGATAATTCACTAGCTTCCGGCACCCAGAATGCACCTGCTCCAGCAAAAGGGTGGGTGGATTTGTTTCCTTTTTACCCTTTTTATTTATTTTAATTTTTTTTCTCCTACTCAAGTCCCACTGATATAGCATTGTAATAAAAATGTATAATATTAAGTCAAATATAACTTAACTAAATACATATTTAAGCACAAGCACACTGTAATTAGTTCCATCCACCCTTTGGGATATGTAGTGGAGAAAGGGAAAATGCATCTGGTGATGGCTGAAGATGAAAAGGGTTCAACAAGTTAAGTCAATTAATGTTGAGTGGATCACATATGGGTCACATATCACTCTAAACATTTGGGGTTGCGATGAGCATGCGGAGTGGGGAAAACACAGACGACCGACCAGTGAAATCTAATATTCCTCCGTTTCATTTTATTCTTTTAAATTCAGACAATCGAGGACAGCCCAAGACATTGGAAGTCCAAAAAGTTTTGCTGCTGCCCTCTGTGGTTCCTCTGCCTGGTCATCCTTGTGGTAGTAACCATCATCCTGGCAGTCCTGTCGACTTTCGGCCTTCCCGAGCTGAAACCAGGGGCGGCTCTGAATGGAACAACCACCCAGGTGGGTGTGATTGAGGGCCTGGCCATCGCCGCCATAGGAGTCCCTGCAGCAAGCGCGTTGAGGTTCGCCTTCCTGATGGTCAAGAACCTCATCTTGAACCCGGATCTGAAGATCAGGAAGGGAATGGACAACGAACGCATCAGCAACCAGCTGGGCTTCATGGACGAGGTGAGGAAGGAGATGTGGTTCCTCTCCCAATTCATCCGGTTCATGGAGGTGTTTGAGCGGAGACGGATCCGTGTGGTGCTGAAGGTCACCAACCTGGACCGCTGCTCCCCCAAGAAAATAGTCGCTGTTCTGGATGCCATCAACATTCTGCTCTCCGACGAGGAGAGTCCTTACATTTCCATCCTCGCCGTCGACCCAGATGTCCTCGTGCAGAAGGTGAACTTTGCGGACGGCTGCTTCAGCAAAGAAGACCGAGCGTACGCCATGTTGAGCCGCATCGTGACGCTGGCGTTCACTGTCCCACCACTGTGCGACGACTCAAAGCGCACTCTATTCCACAGCCTCACTAGCATGTCGAAAGAACCAGAGAGCTTAATCACAAGCAAAGGTAAACGTGGAACTGGGAGCCTCAAACATACACGTTGCTGTGTGGAGATTGCATTTGACCCTGAAGAGTCCTATGAACTGATGGACAGGGACGCAGCTGCGCCGGATGCAAACGAGGAGGAAGTGGAGGAGTCGGTCAGGAGCGTCCTGACCAGCGGCAAGAGGAATCTGAACGAGTACATGGTCGAGGATGCCATGTCCATGAGGAGGGAGATCAACTCCATCCGAATGACTGTGATCATTATGAAGGCCTTGAAGAAGGAGCTTCCGCCAGCAGACCACATCGCAGCGTGGGTGGTCCTGGCCAATCAGTGGCCCTGCCGCCTCAGCTGGATCATCCAGTGTGTGGAAGACGCTCAGCAGAGAGCAGCCATTGACCTTAACGACGAGGTCGACGCGGCTGATCCAAAGACTTTGTGGGAAGTCTTCAGTGAGTCCAGGGCTGAGCTGTATGTGATGAGTGCACAGATTGAGGACCTCCTCGAGCAAGACGGAGACCCTGAGATGTTTGAAAGATTTCTCAAGATGGATTTCCGATTCACGGTACAGGACTTGAAAACCTTTGAAGAGGCGACGGTGAACCTGGACCGCTCGATTAGGACACAGCTGGCTCAGCTCAGAGGGACCGCCAGGCTGAAAGATTCTGGCTGGATGAGGAACCTCGCTCCTCTACCAATCACAACTATCATCAATATGGATAAAGAGGATGTGTGCAAAGAGGTAAGGAACTTCATTGTATGCACATCGCAAGCCATTTCAGCGCCTTTCGCGCTGGTTATAGGGGTCGGGGGGATTTCTAAGCCAATCGTCACTCCCAGGTTCATTTTTCGCTTCAACTATTTTGGCTTCTGAGTGGCTAACGGAGCGTGGGTTTTTTATTGGATCAGACGATCCAAAAAGTGGTTGCACCATGCGAATCGGCCAACCAGAGAAAAAATGAAAAATCCAGATTTTCATTCACTTTGTTTGTTATATATATACTGATATTGCCACATTCCAACACGCAGAAGCCTTTATCCTGGCAGAAAATTGTCCAGATAGACAAAGTATTTCCAGAGTTATTGCACTTTTTATAATAGATATGCAATTTTGGAGCAGAGGCCAAAAAACTGCCTCAGAGTGGAAGATGCAGTTTCCTTTCATTTCCTCATCCGTTCCTGTTAATCTCTTCTGCATATTGTGGCCGGTTCTGTTCCTCAGTGTTGATAATGTTTACATTTTCTTCTCATTTTCAGTTGGCAAGAATGGAATTTGCCAGTAAGTACATTGATGTTGTGAGAAGCAAAGACCTCAACGGCCTGGCCCTGATCTTTGGGGATGCAGATGACCTTAAAGACATCCTAGGTATGACCTTAGGTGAATGGGCTACTTTTAGACTGCACTTCCTGGGTCTACCATCACATCTCCGACCCCAACATAAGAAAATGGCAGTGACACCATTACATTCTCAGAACCAGCGGTCGAGATTTCATCTCCATGCTCCCAGTTAGCACTCGTCTACTGCAGAGATAAATGTTTTAATCAAATGCAGCCATTATTTACATTACAAAAAAAAAAAAAAAACCTGCCCTTTTTTGCTATGACAAGTCAGACTGTCTGCTGAGAGAAACACAATAGGATCCCAGTGATAAAAAGCTGTGCAAGATGTTATTCAAACAAAACATAAGAAATACTTTGCTTTTTAAATCCTGGTCATAGGTTGCACAACTGTTAAATATTTTGTGCAAATCCAGCTTGTGGAGATTCCTATGATGTGTATTTGGTGTCTGAGGGATTGAAATTCACTGTGATGTGTTAGGGAGTACTACCTGTATTGATATAGCGGAAAATATTGTACTCTATTTCATGCAATAAAATAACCATTTTGACTAATGCAAAACATGCAAGTGTGCCACAAGAAAATTGAGCTATTATTGTGTATCACAACTCATTTTTTCTAAATACTTTTGGAAGTTTACAAACCGCGGAGCAATATGCTGACTCATTAATGATATTCTTACATCAAAGGGTTTGCGTGTTAAATGATCAGCTGAAAGTTCATTTCATCGTTATTCCTTTGAACTATTTCCCCCATAGTTGCAAACATTACTTTTGCCTGAAAATATGAGGCTGACAATCCCAGGGCATTTACTGTAGAGGCAATAACATTCCACTGACATCAGACAGTAACATACAGTAAGCATATTTTGTTTATATTAGCACCATCAGATTCATTTTCTCAAACTCACTGCTGGTGCATCCTCAGTCATGGAGTAATTATCCAAATACAATGTTTAACTGTTGATTCATGGCTGATAGAAAAGTGACAGGAGGCACAAGTTCATTGCAGGTTTATATTTATTATTCATAACCAGTGGTTTACTTAATGCCTATAGGGTTGTATAAGGGTTTGTGGCCCAAAGTTCTTCTTGAAACTTTGTTTTATGTTAGAAAGAATATAGCAATATCCTAAAAAGCACAAGTGGTTACTTTGCAATTATTCATACTGGAGGTATGAGCTCAAAAGGGGAAACTGTTGTAACTCAGCTTTCAGTTTATACTTTGTCTGATCGAGGTGCATATAGTGAGGTACAGCTATAATAACGGTAAGTCTCATTTTAATCATCATTTGCCTTTTAAGACACATTGTTCTTATAATATATATAAAAGGCACACGTGTTATTCAATATGATGTCAAACAAAAAAACGTCATATTCAAGAACATTTTGGACAACAGTTGGTTATCAAGCTCATGGGTAAAGTTATAACGAACTGGGACACATCCTCTCTTCTAGGATAAAAACATCTCCGGCCAATTTAGGAATGTTAAAAAAAAAAAGAATAGAAAAAAATTACATTTGTATCTATGTTGTATCTATCTGCTAACCGGCCCATTTGTGACAGCGCCACAGTGACATAGATTTTTATTTGAAATGGATCCCAGATTTAAATGACCAACATTGAGGTACAATTCTTGTGTTGTTATCAAGCAGTCCACAGACACGGGAACACTTACGGGGGAGTGTGGCAGTGAAGCCGCTCACTTGTGTCCCAAAGACTCAGCCAGCTTCTTCAGCCTCTTCTTGAGCTCCAGAGGAAACCTTTCATAGCACTTTTTACAAACAGGCTTCATGTCAAACTCAACAAACTTGTTCCTGTAAAAACAGAAGCAAAGACAAATATCAGAAACAAATCCAATTCCATTAAGGTTTCGGATTTCCCTCCTACCTGCATTTGTCTAAATAGCCAAAATGTGCCCAAAGTCACAACCTCCTAACTTTGAATTGTGCTAGTTCATACTTTTTAGGAACAAATGTGTAAACCACTAACTTTACAAAATATGCAGTTATGTTTTAGACTGTTAAATGACCAAAACAAGAAAGGGTATAGACTTCCTTTTGGACTTCTATTTTCAGACATTTAATAGACCTAACATTTAATCCACAGATCGAGGGAAATAATTTGTTAGGTGAAGTCCTATTATTAGCATTAATTAATTGCAAATCAAGTTTCATATAAATGTAGATTTCCTCAAAAAATAATCACAGGGTGCCAGTTATACCTCACAAATTAAAGAAAAACAACGACATCATGCAGAACTGTCAAACAAGGAAACCCCACAGAAAAAGAGGAAGGCAGAGATAGCACCAACCAGCCGTGTTGTGGTGTGTTTAGATTAATAACTACAGGCTGACGGCAGGTTTTTTCTTGCGCTCTTTGGCATCACGCTCGCGTCGAGTCAGGCGACGTTTCAGCTCCTCTGGCATGCGCTCAAAGCAGTGCTTGCACACCGGCCTCAGGTCGATTTCAACAAACTTATCTCTGAGTGACCGCAGAAGTGATGTGAAGCATGTAAGTGGAGCACATGGAGGGAAAGGGGAAAAAAGAGCCAAAGAGGGAAGAGTTGTAGCAGGAAAGTGAAATACCCAGAGACAAAGTTTTAATACTTCTTGTAGCAAAGTACATTCAGTTTAGTTGAAAGGAAATGTCAGTATCATACAGGGTTAGTTAGTAAAAAGAAGAAAAAAAAATCTTTTGAGCAACATGACTTACTTGAGAGTGAGTTTTGTGTTGCAGGTGGAGCATGAGAAACAACTGACACACCAGGCCTTGTTGAGAGCAGACACCACTAAGATAAAAAGGGGAAGCATGAACATTCAACTGTTGCATGTTCAAGCAACATTTTATGTAAATTACATTCAAACTACTCACCATCCCCTTCAATCACACGGTTGCAGTGATAGCACACATCGCCAAAGAGCTTAAAAACAAAAAGGAGATTGGATTTTTTTAAATTCATTTTTAAAAGCAATCACTGCTATGGAAGCATAAAAGATGGGTTAGAAAGTCAAAATTATGACTCAAGATATGCGCGTGCCCCTTCTTTGTTTGGTAGATTGACTTTCCAAACCCTATTGGGACTTTATGTCAAAAGTGACCAGCAACAAATCCAGCGATCTGGTTTAATTGGAGACTTTTGTTACTCGTTAAGGCGTTGGCCACACTGGTTCCATAGAGAGAGAACTATCTTCAGGATAAGTTTGATTTATCTCGGACTCAGAAATACCGAAGATAATTTAGACTCCGCTAAAAGCGGACCACTGTACGTCAGACATCCCGGTCCCTCGATGTTGGTTATGAGGTGTGAAGTGAGTGGGTGCAAGTGTCCGTAAGAACGTTTACAGATATTCACAGATTCAGACTTCTCGGTTCAATAGCTCATCAGCGAGACGTTGTTAAAACACGAACGACGCCTCTCTGTGACCGTAGTGACGTCAACAACCAGCTGCACGGAGCTTGCGCATGCGCATATCTCATTATTAGTCATTATTTTGACTTTCTAACCCTTCTATTTTTTTGAGGTGGAAATGGGCTTCCATACACTGCAGATATTCTGTGCTTCCAATTGTTTTACCTGGCTGTTCTTTTGCTTACCTGGTTATAATGAGTCTCACAGTAGGCCAACCCTTTCCTCTCATAATGCCGATGACCGAGGAAAGGCTTCTCACACTTTGCACAAACAAAATGCTGTCGACAAAAATAAATGTTGTTGAGGGAGATGGGGGAAACTCCTAATGTATGCATGTGAAATTGACTAGAGGAGCAGTTGCCAATTTGGCATGAATAAAACATGAGCATCATATGAATATGTTTACTTAGTTAGAAATTATTCCAAAAGTTATGGACTTGACCTGTGGAGAGTTATTACTGGTGTTTTTGTTTTTTCAAATGGAATTCAGCCCACCAGTGTGGTGTGCCAGTGTTTTTTAGAAAAACTCTACTTTCCGATGCCATTCATTCCTGTAAATAGCATTAGAATGACTACAAAACAATGTTGATAGTCTAGAGCATTTTGAAGAGTATAAAATTCAGCTGACAGCCAGATGAACATAAACGATATGATGCTTTCTGTCTTCAGGAGAAATAATCATTGTGCTCCTACTGCCTCAAATTAGCTAACTAGCAGTGTTTTGGTACTAAAGTTGTTTATTCTATGCAATAAATCATCCTGTACATAAGAAGCATTGGTAACTTATGGTGGAATTCATTAAATAGTTGTATCGTGCCTCACTGTAAAGGCATTACATACTTCTTACATATTAATGCCTACAAACAAGTTTGCAACTCCATGGAAAGATAATGTCCACATCATGTGACCGGTATAGTTACTTATTCTAAATTAGCTTTACTGCGTATATATTTTGTGTCTAGTGCATCAAAAATAGTCTCCTTCTTTGACAAACCTCCACATGCCACTGCTTGCCCATGGCATTGACAACGCGTCCCTCGATGGGTCTCCGACAGGCCCCACAGATTGGTACACCCATCTTATCATGGCAGGGCAAACAGAAGAGCTCCCCCTTCAGCTCCCTGGCCTCAGCAGTCAGTTCCTTCCTGTGGGCATTAAAACACATTGAAGATCATTTTTGGCGATGGCTTGAATATGTTCTCATGTCTGTACTGCGTCCTGTGCGTAACAGTGGGATGGAGAGAGGAGACTGACCCGCAGTTGCTGCAGTTGAAGTGGTCCGGGTGATAGGGGTCATTCTTAAAAATCAGGGGATGCTCTTCAATGATGGCATGGCACTTCTGGCAGACGTACTTGCCCAGGCCACGAGCTTTCTCGCGGTTATGACAAGGGCGACACAGGTGCCTATTTGTTAGAACACAAATGGGAGAGCGTCAGCGGCTTGATGTGTGTGTAACCACCTGTTTTACGGGCTGTCACAGGGTCACCTTATTAAGACTCTAAGACGGGAAACTTACCTGCCAGCATTTTTGACAAAGCCCACATCCGCCAGCACAGCCTGGCAAATGTCACAGCAGAAGCAGTCGGGGTGCCAACTATTGTTCATGGCCTTAATGACACGACCAATGATAAACTCTCCTGAGGGAAATCCATAAGTGAGAGATCAGTTTGAGGAAAGTCTAAGTCTATGTCCCTATTTGTTGTGACGAGATACGTTATATAATACACAAAATATATATTCATATATCATGGTTCCTAATAAGCAGAACGCTATAGAGTGGTGTTACTTCAATCCACTATAGTGCCCCATATAGTGCTCAAAGTGGCAGTTTATTTACATTTTAATTGTATCTATTTAATTTTATTTAATCAGAGCATGTCTACTCCCTGACTGTGCCCAGTGAGATACATTAAGCTTATGAAGCACTAAAATGCATCTTGGGTGATCAAAACAAGTGGGATGGTCTAAATAAAAAAAGGTAAACAAAAGCATGAATACACTTAAAGATCAGGACACATGGGGATCCAATCCCTCAAACAAATATAGTTTGGCAATGCTTACATGCAAGTGTACCACAGATGTGGTGAAGGCCTGATGCTTTGGTATACACCACTTGCTATTGAGCATTGTTTATGAAAGGTTTGTCAGATAAAGCTGGCTGCATTAAACTGAAGCTTAATCAAGATGTTTTAATGTGCTTGTGTCATGGCAACCCTTCCTCTGTAGAAATATTCAAATTCTAAGAAGAATTGTGGGGCTGACGTGAATGATTCTGCATCAATGGAGTGACAGAACATTATCTGTTGTCGTTGCGTTTTGCGGTCATTGATTTTCACGCTTGTAAAAGTAAAATTGAAGGCCTAATCCCCCAAAATCATTTGAAGACTGCAAGAGGATTATAGTACCAGATGTCATTTCGATACAGACCTGGTTATGTACAATAAAAAATATTTTAATATCTACACAAGTGTAGTTCCCACAAATATCCGATCAAAACAGGCATAAAATGAATGAGGCTCTAAAACACTCACCACACTGGTGGCAGCAAGGGGCAAAGAGAATCTGGAAGTCGTGTTCACAATATTTTCTCCCTTCAAACTGTGGCAAAAAGAGGGTTGAGATTATTTCACTCAAGAGAAAGATTCAAAACATTCTCTTTATGAAAGAGTAAGGGCAAATCCACAGCCCACGTGCAGCACAAAGCTCATCAATGCATCAATTTGGGAAACGGTTCACGCCGTGTATCAGTGCACTACCTCATAAAAGAGTCCCTCTGGAAACTGTTGGAAACACTGGGCACACACAAAGCAGTGCTCATGGTACAGCTCGCCATTACTGTTGACAATCTTCTCGGTGGCTGCAAAGCCACTCTTGCAACGTTCACAGGCTGCACTGGCCAGGGCATTAGCAATGCTGTCGCATGAGACAAGAAAATACACATTAGTACATTACTTCCCCAGAGCCCCAGTGAAATGTTAGGCTGGCATTTGAGATGCAAGGCTGGACCAGTGTTTATAATGTTTCACATAACTGTGTTGTGATTGTTTCAGCAGCTGTTACCACGGAGAGAGGAAAATAATATGTGAATCAGTTTGGGAATCCACTAACACTGTTAGTCCCTCCCCAGCCATCTCCTAATTAGGTAAAGGAATAGAGGTGCTGAAACCTATCTGAATGACAATGTGCAGCCATTCCTCTGAAACACACACACACACTAATATTACCCAGACCAATCAATATACAGTTTAATGCAGTCCCACAGCCCAAAACTTTCTGGCAGCAAGTTAGGTCAGTAAAGTGCAAGGCCAAATGGTGACTGGAGCTGCATGTTAAACACGAATATTTAGCAATGAGTTGCAAAATATAATGGTGGTACGTTACAACAACCAAAAGTTATGTTGTTTAATGTTAACCCTTTCGTCTAGTAGTGGCATCCAACGCATTAGTTGCCATATTTAAATAACTGTAATAATGAATGAATGAATCAATGTCCATAAACCCTATGATTAGTGTTGAAGGCCAGTAAGCGCTAATCATTTTCATCATGTTGAAAATTAAAAAAACAACAGCTAACTAGCATAGTTAGCTTCGATCTTGGAAAGAAATCTAACCAATAAATAAATAAACTGATTTAAATAAAGATAGCTAACGTTAGGGCGTCGACTAACGTTAAATTATGAACTGATAATGCAATGTTTGCTCTTTAATGGTGTGTATCGATTGTATTGTAGCAATTAGCTTACTTTGAACCAACGCTAAGCTAACATGACGTTAGCTTTAGCTCGCTGGGTGGATGTGTGCTAATAACCAATGACGTAAGCTACGGAAGCTTATAAAAACAATCTTACCTGCCCGTCATTCCAGCAACCCCGAGCATCCCCTCTAAAGTTTCTAGAAATGTACCTAATTAACTGACGTGTATTTGTGGGCTAATTCCTTCCTCTGGGTTGCCCAAGTTTTCCGGGAGTAGCCGTGTCGTCCCCGCCCTGCGCCCCCGGGCCGTGCCTGGGTTGGCAGCGGCTTCAGGCCGCCCCCTCGGGAGGGGGAGGGGGGGGGGGTGAAGGTGGGGTCTCTGGAGGTTTACACCTGCTACACCAAACCGCCCTAAATAGATAAATAAATAAATGATCAGTATCATCATTGCTGAGTTACGGCCGTAATGGACAGTTCTTCAGCACTTAGTCCAAACTTGTCAACTATCCCTTAGAACATGTGATTAGTTGTGAGTGGAGCAGCACTCAACTTCTGTCTGGTACCAGATTTGGAGCTACCATCTGAACGTGGTCTCGGGTTTGCTGTTGTTGTCTGCTTGGACAGCACTCTGCTTGGAGGTAAGTGCTGTATAGATAACATTTGCTAGTATTGTATTTCAGCTATTCCCTTTCTCTATAATGATGCAATTACCTCTCAGGGAGGTTTGATGCTTGACATAACTCTTTCCCTTGGTTCGAAGATACGAGTTGACTCATAGTGGATCCTCATTAGAGTTGAATTTTATTTAAATCGTGTCATTATTAAATGAAATGTCTCTCAGTAAATACGTATTTTTTGTATATTAGACACAGGCTATTTTGCAGTGTGTGATTGCTCAAATGTTCTTTGAGGCCCATTGAAGACAAAGGAGAAGAGCTCTGCAGGAGCTGCAGGTTATGAATGGCTGCATTAAAGTTAAGGACAGAATCTTAGGGAAAACATAACACAATGTTTATGCGATTTTTGTCGGACAAAATTATACGGTGACAATATTTCAAACAACATTTCAAGGCTTTATACATTTGTCATTTTAACGAGGTGTCACTTGCACAATGAAACAATTTGAAAGCAAATGATTAAAAAGCGGGCCAACTCCACCTCATTAAGGTCTAATGTGGAGGTTTGAACACAATTTATTTTTAATTTATGTACTACACCTGAATAGTTTGTCACGGCTTTACTAAAAGTGTTCTAAGAGAGAGAAACATGCTTTGTTTGGCCAGCCCAAGGGTGATCCAATCAATCTATGAAGCACTACCATCAATTCAAAATTATAAAAATTGTCCAAGTCATCTTCAAGAAAAAACATTTTCTGTCTTGAAGATTGAAGTGTTTATTTAGTGTGTTTAGCCAATTGATTACAACTTTGCTGCTGTATTGACAGACATGGCTGATGTCAACAGATGTCAATTAGATTTTATCCATGTTTTAAAATACCTTGTTTTTTTAGAGTGTTTTGCGTTTGAGAGTCTTTTTTGCGACTACATTTCCCCACAACATGTGTTTAATAAATGTTAAGCCAGAATATATCTTGTCGTTTGTGCAAACCATTAGAGAATGATTATTAGGGAGAGAGAATGTAATGTCCCCTAGGTTTGGCTTGTCTCGTTCCCAAAAAGCCTATCTGTCAAAAATCAAACAATTCCACCCGCCAATTAGAATATAATCAAAGTGTTTGTGAGAATAGAAAATAACTCCATAAAGATCTGTCAAGAATGACTCATAGAATAGAAAAGACAGCTTTAGTGACAAATTTATCAAAATAAATTGCCTGCAAAATGACAAAATTATATTGCAGCTCATTTTGATAATCTTGGGGTCATTCATTGAACTATAAATGCATCACAATGATTCAATAAATATGCAGATATCAGTTCGCATTTTTTTCTCTCATTTAATTTGCAATATAACATTTTGGGAATTTACAATGTCAAGAACAGGGCATCCCAAATTATTTTTGTGTAACTATATCTTCAAATACATATACAGAATAAGGTGATTATGGCCAAAGTCACAGAAGCGCACCATCTCCACAAATATCTGTTCTTAGAAGAAAGGTAGAGGGAACAGTCTTTAGCTTTATCCATATCAATTCAGAGCACATAATAGCAGACAGCTCTATTGTTAAAGGGTGAACTGTCTTTAAGGAACTGCACTGTCCCTTTTATTCAAGGTTAAGCATGTTCATTGTTTAAATGTCTGTTAATGTTTCGATCAATACTCCTAATTGCTTTTGCATTTCCTTTTATTTTGCCTTATGTGTCGATGGTCTTAATGGTTTTATGTGAAGCACTTTAAATTGCCTTGTTGTTGAAATTTGCTTAACAAATAAACTTGCCTTTTTTTCTAAATTAGATGGAGACACTTTCCAAGCCATCGGAGAGAAAGACCCCGAGAGGAGGCGCGAGCATCTGATAGATTGATTTGTGTTATGTCTCACCAGAGTCTTGTGATCAACACATCTGCCCCAAGCTTCTATCACTATCCCCTCATCATGGAATATGGGTTATTCTTGTCCATTCCCAATCTGTCACACTAAACATGAAATTAGAAACCTTCGATGACAATGAAGGACAAGAATTGTTGCGATTTCTACTGAATGACACAAAAACATATTAGTTTATAATGGTGAGTATCTTTATCTGATGCATGTCCAATGCCTTTTTCCAGCATTTTCTAAACGTCCTGATCTCAACGACATTTTTATGTTAGGAACATCATCACAAAGGAACGTGCTAAACCCATCCGAGGAGGAAGTACATGACCGTGGCACTGATCAGCCACAAACAGGATGTCTGGGATACAAAGTGATGCCAACGTTGGCAAAAATGTACAAAAATTGCAATGTTTTAATAATTCAAGTCGATCATTATTTGTCCTAAACATCCCTAATAGCTATCATTCCTTCTGTTTGTCAGTACCTGCAGGTTAAACCTGAGGGTAAATGCTCATTTCCAGCCGTTTGAGGGTCTCTGTCTACAGGTGTGTCCTTGATCCTCAGGAACAACAAGGATTAGGACTTTACAAAGACTGCCCTCTGCAGTTGGAAAACATGTCCGCATCATATCGACTTCGCCTGGATATACTGTATTTGTGCATTTGTGCTCGAACGTACAAACAAAACAGAAACGCATTCATCAAAATGTTCCTCCACACCATTTTTTACTCCACAGGGCACCTTCAGATGTAGGTATATGACGTAAAAAACAAATTTGTAAATGTTCTTCCATAGTACTTTCCCTATGATTTATCTTTCAAGATTAAGAGAAGAAAAGAAAAAAAGTGTTGGTGTGATTTTTTGTTTTTTGAAGCTGACAAATTAAGAGTTTTTTGCCTTAGCTGTGTCTGAAACAATAAAAGGTTCAATCTAGTTTCAAACATTAAAAAAAGGATTTTACATCAGCAGAATATGAGGAAGTTATAGTTGTAACCTTTTGGTAAAGACGTTTGTGCTTTTTGCTGCAATATTGACTGAAATGAGCTTCAGCAGCTTGTTTCACTCCGTCCTTCCAACATGAGAAGACGAAGAATCCGCCCCTATTGCAACAATCGTACTATCAAAGAGTACAGGGACCTAGAGGCTCCTGGTTAATGGCACAAACAGGGAGATGGTGGTGCATGGAGTAGTGCAGTGTGCTGGGGGCTGTAAGGTTGGTGGTTTGAATCCCGGCTGCCCCATGTGCCATTTCGAAGTGTCCCTGAGCAAGACACCTTACCCCTATTTGCTCCCCAGGCAAAAATCTAATGCATGGGTTATAATGCAATGTAAGTTTTGGATAAAAGCGTCAGCTAAAAAAATAACATGTAACAAACACACATATAACTATATCTACTCACCGGCCACTTTATTAGGTACACCTGTCCAACTGCTCGTTAACACTTAATTTCTAAGCAGCCAATCACATGGCGGCAACTCAGTGCATTTAGGCACATGTAGACATTGTCAAGACAATCTCCTGCAGTTCAAACCGAGCATCAGTATGGGGAAGAAAGGTGATTTGAGTGACTTTGAACGTGGCATGATTGTTGGTGCCAGAAGGGCTGGTCTGAGTATTTCAGAAACTGCTAATCTACTGGGATTTTCACGCACAACCATCTCTAGGGTTTACAGAGAATGGTCCGAAAAAGAAAAAACATCCAGTGAGCGGCAGTTCTGTGGGCGGAAATGCCTTGTTGATGCCAGAGGTCAGAGGAGAATGGCCAGACTGGTTCGAGCTGATAGAAGGGCAACAGTGACTCAAATAACCACCCGTTACAACCAAGGTGGGCATAAGAGCATCTCTGAACGCACAGTACGTCGAACTTTGAGGCAGATGGGCTACAGCAGCAGAAGACCACACCGGGTGCCACTCCTTTCAGCTAAGAACAGGAAACTGAGGCTACAATTTGCACAAGCTCATCGAAATTGGACAATAGAAGATTGGAAAAACGTTGCCTGGTCTGATGAGTCTCGATTTCTGCTGCGACATTCGGATGGTAGGGTCAGAATTTGGCGTCTACAACATGAAAGCATGGATCCATCCTGCCTTGTATCAACGGTTCAGGCTGGTGGTGGTGGTGTCATGGTGTGGGGAATATTTTCTTGGCACTCTTTGGGCCCCTTGGTACCAATTGAGCATCGTTGCAACGCCACAGCCTACCTGAGTATTGTTGCTGACCATGTCCATCCCTTTATGACCACAATGTACCCAACTTCTGATGGCTACTTTCAGCAGGATAAAGCGCCATGTCATAAAGCTGGAATCATCTCAGACTGGTTTCTTGAACATGACAATGAGTTCGCTGTACTCAAATGGCCTCCACAATCACCAGATCTCAATCCAATAGAGCATCTTTGGGATGTGGTGGAACGGGAGATTCACATCATGGATGTGCAGCCGACAAATCTGCGGCAACTGTGTGATGCCATCATGTCAATATGGACCAAACTCCCTGAGGAATGCTTCCAGCACCTTGTTGAATCTATGCCACGAAGAATTGAGGCAGTTCTGAAGGCAAAAGGGGGTCCAACCCGTTACTAGCATGGGGTACCTAATAAAGTGGCCGGTGAGTGTATATTGACTATAGGCCAAAGACACACAAGAGGATAATGCGATAGGAGCTGCTGTTTTGTTCATAAAATGGTTTACTTTGGTTATACGTTTAGGTTATAAGGACGCAGCAGAAGAGGTGGAAGGCCGCCCCAACCTGTATGGAGCAGGTAGCTAGACATTACAATTTAATCAGAGTTCAGAAGGTTAAAGTAGTGATGTGCCGCATCCCTACATTTTGTTAAAGTTAAGAAAAGCTCATGTTTAAGTATACTCGAACCTCAGTGATGAGGAAAATGTAGCTACAAAAAAAAGCAACATTCATTATATATCGAGAGAACACAGATTTATTTTGCAAATGCAAATGAACAGTGACAGTAGACCTGTCACAAGGAATCCCAATTCGGTGGAGAATGTGAAGCCCAATTGAAAGACAGAGAGAAGAGAGAGTGTGTGTGAGACAGGATGAAAAAAACACATTTACAGTACATGGAAAGTGCAATTTCTTTTCGAAAAGAAATAGAAATTGATGACATACATGGTTTTCTTCAGAATGGCAGATAAAGTTCATTTATCTAGTTTTGTGATCATGATTTGATCTTCTTTGCTGACTCGTGGCGCTTACTTCCGAGAGCTAAGTGAAGGAGCGCTGCGGATGCAAATAGGCCTAGAGACCAAGATGGCTGAATATCAATTTATTCATATCAATTTTGCCCATGACATGTGACAGTACAATTTATTATTTGGTGTCTATATTCAGAAAGTGCTAGCCTTCTGCAGATTTCTTTACCTTAAAAATAAAATAGAATAACGCTGTTTCTGTCATTTTCTATTTACAAGGAATGTATCAGTAATATCGTTATGAAAAAAAAGAAGAATCCATTCTATTCTGGATTCTATCTATATACATTTAACCTCCATATTACACAGCTAACATTAGCCTCAAAACAATTGAGTGGCAAACTTAATTCCTTGAGCAGACATAGGTTAGCAATGTATTTTACACTGTAGTATATTTGAAATAAACAAACAAAATGTATCCCACCAAAGGGCTTATGGACAAAAATGCTTTTTGAACCTCCAGCCAAGCTGACAAAATATGACTCACCGGCAAAAACACAAACCATTATTAATATCACAACCCTTAACCCTGACTCAAATGCCATGAGTACAAGAAAACACCAGTTATGAGTGTATGTTTGTGTGTTCAACCCTGTCCTGTGTATTGTCAAGAGCCCCACTGAATGGTTTAAACCTGTGAATCATGTTTGGCTTTGGAGTGCCACTCAAAGGTGAAGAAGATTAAAGGTAGGAATGCCTTTATTATTATGAATGATAATAACAAGGTCATTACAACCAAACATTTAGGGGCCACCAGGTCCCAGGGTTTACGCATTTTAACTCGTATCCAGCGTTTGTTATTAATATGGTACAGCGTATTGAGACTGACTAAAGCGGAACAAAGCATGTGTGTTCATGAGTAATGACAACAACACAAGTAGCATAACTGCTTCCTGTGTAGACACAGAGCTCATAATGGGTACCTGGGAAGCAAAAGCCCTTATCCAGCAGAGGCATCATTCTCCCTCGCCAGCAGGAGTAAACGAAATACGGAAGTTGAGGCACCATTCATTTCAAGAATATCCTTTGAGTGGCAGTGCTACTCACTCAGGACTTCTTGAATCACCAGTCCTCGCATTTATCCACAACTAACAAATAATATTCACACATTGTCTTGCAAATTATTGCTACGAAGAACATACGAAGAACAATTAAGGAAGGACTTTGACATTGTTGTCTTGTTGCGTGAACAGTTTTTCGATCCTTGGTATCAGGACCACAGGAATGTGACCTATTCCTGTTCCTGTTCCTATTATGTTCCTCCAGCTTATAAAGAAAAGGCTTTTATGGCCCCTTTCTTCCCTCTACGCACCAACGCCTACTTTTGGGGCAAGCACTTTTGGGACCTGGGTTACAGTTACAGGGAACACAGCCTCCATCATCCTGGAGCTGTGAGCAGGGCAGCATGATGGGCTGAGTATGGTTGATATCAAAATCAATGTAAAACAATTGATAACTCATACCTGCATGTTCCCCGGTGCTATTAATAAACACACCCTTTATTAATAGGTTTGCTTCGTGTTAGTGTCAGGGCTGCTACAAAGGTAACAGTAAGAGGTATCATTATCTATGAGATATTAGGTATAATAGTACTGTGTAATAATTTGTGAAAGATTGTGATAGATTTATCCATTATAGAAGTAGGTTTGGGTATTGGTCAAATCACATTTAGTCTCGATTCCAAGAAAGTACTGCAAACACCTGAGACTGAGAGAGGTGACAGAGAGGTGAGCCATCACTTTCTTTAGAGTCCGGATTTACGATGGAACACCCACAAGGGAAGAGACCGTGTTGGGTCAACTCTGAATGTGGAAGACCACCTTTAGATTCAAAGGAATTGAATCAGAAGAGCTCAAATGGAGCCTGGAGAGTTTATATTTGAAAAACTCGTCATTGATTATAGTCAGTGGGTGCTTGTTATTATGGATTTGGATCATTTAATTGTGTTTCACAGTAGCGTGTGTGATTTACTCAGAATGTTTCCACTGAAAGATGATATGATTCCATATTCAATCATCGCCCGGCAGTAGCATCGGCCATCAACCAAAGACAGCTATTTACTATCACACATCTTAAGATTCCAACAGGCTTGGTTTGTATACTGTAGGGCTGCAAGTAGGGCTCATATCACTATTAATCATTAATTGATTATTTAGTCAGTTATCCAGAATTTATATTCAGCTGTTTTACGTAAACTGGTGCTTTTAGGATTGCGTTAATGAGGCAAGATTTAAAAAAAAAAAAAGAAGTTTATTATAAAAGCATGAGCATGTACATTGATAATATTGTGTCTCACTTTGTAAATACAGCCAGTTTTCCATAGGAAACATCAACATGAGTGCATTTTACAAGGCATGAAGTAAATTCGCATAACCTATTTCATCAAAACGCACATATTTCAAACAAACATGTTGGAAATCCTTATGATCTTAATGTCCCACATTGTGCAGGTGTTCATTTTATATTCCATGGTATAGGAGGTCAAATTTGGGAATATTTCGTGGATCGATGGGACTCTGCACAATCATCTTCCCACGCATGGCCCCTCTGTATATGACCTCAATCAGATCCATGAAATCTTGTTTGGTCTTGAAGCTGCCAACAAACTTGGTGTGATCTGGAGATCTGAGAGAAAAGATAAGATTCAGAGTAAAAGTGATGAATACGGCTTCAGCTATAACTGTAACATAAATTGAATACTTTAGCTTTTTCCCGGTTTATGGGGGAGAAACCATACATTTGAAGATGTCAAAAGGATCTGTAAACTGTGGTGATCTGTAACATTTAGTATATGAGAAGAATTAGTATCTTAATCGACGAGGTAAATCGTGTAAATAACTCACTGTTTGACAGAGAATCGCACGTATATGTTTACCAGACGATTAGAACTTCAGTAAAGTACTTCGTTCACTCACCCATAATCCACTTTCATGTGCTGTCCGTTAAAGAAGAAAACGGTAGAGGGGATGTAACTGATGTCGAAGTATCTCGTGTAGATGGGAGCTTTATCCACATCAACGATGTAGATGGACGCCATGTTGCTCAAGTCATGGGCGGTTTTTGACAGCTACGATTGACAGAAATAGATATTAGATTAACACAGTGTCATTAGTACATGTCATTTGCAAAAGCTAAACAGTCGTGTCCCAACGTCGCTAACATTGAGCAGTCGTTTGATTGTCTCCGTTAATTATTCTACTTACAATTTCATCGAGGTGCAGACAAACAGAGTCTTCGTCTCTCCCGAACCTCAAAACAACGACTTTTTCTGCTACACTTTTGATGACTTCATCTATGTCTCTTTTAGAAGCTAATTTAGTCAAAAATAAACTCATTTTCGATGCTAAAAAGATAGCTTCCCTTGTTGTGCTAAAAGGCGGAAGTTACGTCATAAATACGACGCTGGTGAAAAGAATCCGGCTTGATACGACATGGAATTACTGATAGTGTAAAAACAGTTTACTATACATTGACCCCCTATGGAGAATTAAAGCAGCATTGGCGTGTAGGAGTGACATTTTGTTGATTTAAAATATATTTTTTATCATCAGCCGATGAGAGATAAAGATTTAGAACCAGACAGTTTGCATCGTGCTACATAGTAGCGTTTCTCTACGACATATTATAGTGTGACACCATTTGAACAACGTGACCTTCTCTTATTTTTGGACAAGCATGAACGTCGCGACGAGTGAACGAAACAATATAATATAAGACTCAAAATGTAGATTACATTGTACTGAGTGTAAATCCCGGGTTGATGACACCCTTTATTCCGTTTAATTCCTTAAAGGCAAAGTTTCGTCTGTATTTCCTCTCGTTCAGTACGTCGCTGCAGTTAGATAGAGTTTATCACAATGTTACGTCTTTTCGCTAACCCGGCTTGTTATGAACTCTGGAAAATCAGTTTCTCTTTGGCGTCCCGTGTTACAAAAAGACAAGTGAGAACCTCTCTCCTCGGCAGCAGCGCCGGTCCCCACCGGCCACACATTTCCGCTGGTCACCTCAGCACCGGGATCCCGGTGTGGAAAGATGCCCTCCAGCCAGAGAGCGACGACCCCAATGAGATGCACACTCTGGATCTGGACAAATGGAAGTCTGTAATGAAAGCCCGAGCCGCGCCAGAAGAGAGGCGGCAAAGCGACGAGGACGAGGAAGCAAGTGCCGAGGGCGAACATCTCCAAGAACAAGGCGTTGTTTCAAAAGACATTTCATCACTCGAGGCCACTCGCGACCTGGTCGCAATGTGGCAGCAAGCCGGCAAAACGGTGCCTCAAGAGATGACAGACGAAGAGGTTCAGACGCTGTCCGAGCTCACCACCAAGTCCTCCAGGAGGAAGTACCTGAAGTACCTGGCCATCAGGGAGGGCCACAAAAGGGCCCGTAAGGAGAAGCAGCTGCAGAAGAAGACAGCGAGGGAAGCCTCGATGGAGCAGAGCAGAGGACAGGACGGTGATGCGGAGGAAGAGAGAGGACCCGATCTCAAAAACCACTTGATCATGCATTTCTGGGATCGCTCCATGGACAAGCTCCATGCCTGGAGGACCGCCCAGGCCATGGTGTTCGGTCAGCCACTGGTGTTTGACATGAGCTATGATTCCAACATGGCCAAGCGGGAGTTGGAGAACACGGTGTCCCAGCTGATGGAGGTGGAAGGGTGGAATCGGCGCGCCACTGACCCGTACCACCTCCACTTTTGCAACCTGCAGGAGGACGGAGCGTACAAGAAAGAGCTGATCAAACGATACGGCACGGAGGCCTGGGACCGCCTGTTGGTCACCAGCACTGACCAACAGCACGTGGAGCAGTTCCCCCGGGAGCGTCTGGTGTACCTCACTGCAGACTCCCCCAACGTCCTCCGCACATACGACCACTCCAAGGTCTACATCATCGGAGCCCTGGTGGACCGCTCGATCCAGTCGGGCTTGTCGTTGGCCAATGCGAAGCGTCTGAATCTGGCCACGGCGCGTTTACCGCTGGATGAGTTCCTGCACTGGGAGGTGGGAGCCAAAAATCTGACTCTGGACCAGATGATCCGCATCATGCTCACGTTCAAGGAGACGGGGAAATGGGAGGAGGCGCTGATGTTCGTGCCTAAGAGGAAGTACGATGGCTTCCACCAGCAACGGACAAAGAAAGACGGCGCCAACCACAGAGGCAAAGGAGTCTCATATCACAGACCGGATGGTGGCAGGCCGCTTCGATCTGAAGAAAGATATAGTGAGAGGAAATTTAAATTTGAGGGCCAAACTCTCCCCAGGCCCTATCAAGAGTCTGGGATCAGTGGGAGCGACCGGTCGGCTGGACGACCCCACGACAGAGGAAACAAACCAGCTGCAACCAGAATACGGACGTCGCTTAAGAGCACCATGGGGGAGAAAAAAGGTGCTGGCAAAGGCACGGTGTGGTGGGATGACGAGTAAAGTCTATACAAATTGTAACTTTGGAGGATAAGGATGTGTCTGTTTACAAGTAGCATCTGAGAAAATGTCAAAACTTGATGGTTAAAATTGTTCTCGATCACCGACTGCTTTATTTTGAGTTCCAATGCAAGGTAATAAACAAGAAAAGAATAAGACATTAAAAAAGGTGGTAGGTACTTTGGTCTTTATTTTTGGTCCAAAATGGAAAGCAAGAGATGTATACATTCGATTGTGTGCCTTTAGTGTAAATTACGCAGTCACCCTCAATTCACACTATTCCATACAGATCAAATAAACCAGAACATATATACAGCTTTGTTTTCAAAACTTTTTAAATAAATCACAAATCATCCAAAATAAATGAGGTGATTCAATAAAAATGATTTGAAAAGGTATTGGAATTTTTATTTTAGAAAAATGCACCAATCTTTTGTTTGTAACACCAGAAAAGTTACTTTTGCATTGAATGAGTTTCTTTGTGTATAATAAATATGGTAGTACCATCAAACCCCTCCAGATATTCAATGTATACAACACTGCTTTTACAGGCAAAATATCAATACAATATTTTTGAAATATGACAGCACCATCATACTGAAACATCTGGGCGACCCCTGCTGTATGCGAGGCATCGTGACAGTTCAGTTAGCGCATTAGCCCCTTTGTAACTTCCTCGCGCGTCTGGATTACAGCCTATTCGCTCTGTTGACAGCACATTACTCATGAAATTATTACTGAAATTGAACACTAGTCTAATGTTCAAGTATAAATAAATAAGCAGAAAGGCCTAACCGTCTGTTCATCGTGTAACACTGACCTCACATCTCAACAATACATAACCGTTTGCATTATTTCTCCAATCCATTTTCTTATGAGCTTTTTTTTCTTCTCCATATTAAAGAGCAGCATAAACATCAAGTTGCTACAATTTTAAAACATCAGAAACGGTGGAAATCCAACAATCAGTGTGCAGCAAAGGACTGCTACTACAAATGGTGTCGGCTGGAGTAGCCAACTTTAGTTGCTGACCGATGAAGTCCCGTAGCACACAGCAGCAGATATCTCCTGAGTACACTCCTGTTCAGATATCACTCATTGGCCGCTTGGCTGGCCCCTTGGACCCCTACAGCACCAGGATGTCCCCTGAGCAGCGCTCGCAGCAGTTAAAAGTAATGTTCTCGTAGCGGGTGTATGGGTGAAACCTGCCGATGCTCTTATTGCTCAGAAAGCTCGAGGGGGTGGAGTCAGTGAGCGGAGGGTCTTCTTGGTTTTCCGAACAGGAAATTGGATCTAAAATCTTCAGCACCTGGGAGAGAACACGGATGAAACATCTGTGAAGCTGTGGATTTTACAACGAATAATAGAAGAGGGTCAGATTTCCACACAGGTGTGGAGTTCCTACCTTTTCAGCCATCTTCTCAGCCGGAGTGCTGCAGAGCAGCTCAGGTGTGGCAGTGCTGCTCTTCACCACGCTGATGCTACTGCTGGTGTTTCCCAACAGATGGGCGTTGATGGCGTCGGCTAGCTTGTGATTGGCTGCTGCCAGCTCTCCTGTGCTCAGGGGCTGTGCACTGGGGTAGTACGTCTGCTGTCTGCCCCACTGCAGAGAAACGAGGAGCTGCTCCAGAGATCTGACGACAGAAACAAGACTGTTGTGAGCCCTGAGCCATATGCTCAAGCACACGGCTAGTCCTGAATGTTGTGTTCTACAGCTCACTTATTGGAATAAATGAAAAATAAAAAGTAGCCACTTTATGTTAAAATAGTTTTATGTGACAGGGGGTTTCAAAATGAAAGTATATTCATCCTACATGGATACTTTAAAACCCGTGTCTATACGGTCTTTGATCGTGTGAATGCAAATGAATACTACGGAGCCGATGGAATAGAAACGACAGAAGCCGTAAATGTTTACTTAAAGCTTAACGTGAAAAAAGAAGGGCAAATAGATTTTATTCCATATTAACATGAAAGTGTTGGTCAAGTTCTTACTACTAAGCTGTGCCATTGTGAGAAAAAAATATATGGGTCACTATTGAGCAAAAAGATTTGTCTCGTATGTATTTTACCAAAGGGCATTTTATTTCTAAACAAACCCACTAGACTGTGGACATCAAGAGCAGAATGATTTTCCTAAAACATGCACGTTGTGAGTGCTCTCTTCTCTTTTTAAATGTCCTGCTTGTATCAAACCCTTCCCGTTATTTAGTAATTCTGAATATATGTTACCTGTGAGTGAGCACCATGTCGCTGGAGAACTCTTCTCTCTCCAACAGCAGGTCTTGAATTGCGCCTTGTGCCTCTCTGGTCTGCCTCTGCAGAGCAGCTCTGGCACTCGTCAACTCCTCTGCCATCACTCTGAACAGAGTCAGCATGATAGTGTTAAATGTCATCTTGTACTGTTCCTAATGGAATAATCATATTTTTGATATTCTTAATGTAATCGTCATTTTTTTTGTCCCTGCCATACAGTTGCAGGGTGAAAGGAACATTCTCCATTTTTTGTTTCTAATTATGTTTTGGTGCATTTCAAACCTGCTCGCCAGGAACTTGCTCCTCCAAACGTCACACTGGATACTCATTCGCTCCAGCTGCTCTGCCGTGTGGGCCAGACTCCGGCCTAGGGCCTCATTCTCCAGGATCAGGTGGTTCTTCTCCCGTGACAGTCGCTCAAAGTGGTACTGAAGGTCGTCACCCACCGATGCCACCAGCAGTTTCTTTAGCTCACGGTTTACCTGGTGCACAGAATTCAAATAAAATTCATAATATATAGAAATATGTTTTTTACTTTAAGACACTATTGCTGAAAGGATAAAACAACAATACAGTGGTCTTGATGATTGTACTGTATCAACTGTACGAAATGATTATGAAGTCAAGACATTTTACAGGACACATTCATATCTAAACAGAATGTATCCGCTTCGTTTGGGGCCTTACCTCGGTCTGCACACGGAGCTGATTGGAAAGGCCTTCCTTGTCCTGCAACAGCCGGCGTTCAGAGTTCTGCAGCTTCTCCATCTGTCCTCTCCAGTCCTCCACCAGAGGCAGCGGGGGAGAGCCCTGGCCCTGCTGCCCAGCCTCCCCTTTGCCCTCAGCGGGTCCTGCACGGGTGTGCCGGCTAATAGCAGAGCGGGGGATGAGGATCCTCACAGCCTCCACCTCTGTGCAGGCCTCTCGACTCACCTTGCCCAGGTAGAGCACCCCGAGGGGCTGGGGGGCTGCAGGGGGAGCGGGCTGGGTGGATTTGGGGCTGCGTTTAGGGCTCGCCACCTTCAGGAGGGAAACCGCGGGTGGACCCGTCAGCAGCGGCGGCGTATCTGTATTTACCTCCAGAATGGCGGTGGGCGGTTTTGCGGTTTCCATGCCATCGCCAGCTCCTCGGATAGGCACACCCGCGGGGCCTGGACAAAATGGATACAGTCAAGTTTACACTCAAAAGCAGATTACTCCTATATCACCCAAAACACCATGTTGTATTGCACATGAAACACACAAGACAACACGGACAAAGACTTCAAGGCGTCCCAAGCAGATTTTAGGTCTGGGTATTCAACCGTAACACGTCCTTGGTACCCAACTAAATGTTGCTTTTGGGTATATAACCAAAAGATCCAGGTTTTACATGGTCTTTTCCAGGCAACACAGCTGTACAGCTGCTTGTGATTGGTCCAAATTAGACACTGAAGATCAGGCATTGGAGAAAATAGGCTTTTATTATGCACGCTGGATGAGAAGACTCCAGTTCCCTGCATATAAAAAACGAAACCATAAATTTCCTAAAAACTTGATGAACAGGAAGGAGACGTAAAATTCAGGAGGTTAATTGACAACAATCGGTGACGTTACCTCTCACAGCAGCGGTCATGGTGGAGGAAGTGTCAGCCGAGAGGGCAGTCTGTGGTTCAGGAGGGACTGGGCATCCTGAGACGGTGAACAGAAGAGAATGGCATGTGTCATTAACGTCATTCATCGGTCAGTGCTCGGGAGGTCGAGCAAAGAATGCCGCGGGTCAAAGGTCAGGGTTTACAGCTGAGGGGGCCAATAATGTTCCACGATAACGATAGCCAAGTTATCCGAGAAGCTAACTCTGTAGCTTAGCTGTTCGCCGAGCCGCTTTAACAATACCGAGTCGAAGTAACGTCAGCGCTGTCTTGCTATCAAAAGCTAGCCCAAACCTGGGATCAGATTTTGGTATTCAGAGAAATTATCAGACAACATACCGGGGAAATATGGAATCACACTAGCATTAATTCGTGTAAGCAGCCGTCAGCTGTTTGTTTTGTTACCGGACACAGTTGGCCTTACAGCCGGATGTGATCATTCTTTCCCAGGAATTGGTGTTTCAGGCACCACTTCCGGGCAAGCAACGCTAGTTCGTTTGCAAACGTGTGCAAATAATCAATGCACAGAATATCGCCTAAAGTCTTGAGTTCGACATTCACCCCGAACATTTCCTAGAGTTTTATAGTTTATAATAGTGAAATGTGGTCGAAGCGACTAAAGAGATGGACACGAAAACCTTACAGACTAAATCCAGGGAAACAAAGTGGAAGCATTCCCGCCCCCCGTTTACTGAACACACAACTGATCTCCAATCGGTTACTCCGTAGCTTTACACCATAGATGTACATAAGGCAACTAACAGAAACCGATAACAGATCAGATTATCGGTACTACCGTAGATATGGCTAGTGGTGTAACAGCTGAATATTACCCGACGGAAACAACACGGAACCTTCACGCGCGGACCATTAATGCTCTACGGACAAAAAATAGTGTTACATTAAACGTTGAAAAATGCCCTCTTTCTTCTTCACTCGCCTCAGAAATCTCGAAGTTGATTCAATAAAATGCTCGGAATGGTCCTGAACAGGTAACTAGTCGCAATTTCCACACATTATTCGCACTATCGTCGCGAGGGTTGTGGGTTACAGTGATCATGGGAGTGCACGGACTGTGGAGGCTGCTGGAGAGCACGGGGAAACCCATCAACCCCGAGACTCTGGAAGGAAAGATCCTGGCCGTCGGTATCCTTTACAACCTGCATGTGGTCTATTGGTTCTTCTTCCTACGTCCGTCCGTCATTGTTTGAGCAGGTTTCCATCCCCTCACCTGCACGTCTCTGCTCATCCTGCATTGGTGGGACTGACCGTATATTGTGTCAAACCATTGCATGAACCTTAACCCGGACCCCTCCAGATATCAGCATATGGCTGAACCAGGCCGTGAAGGGGGTGAGGGACCGTGATGGCAACAGCGTCCAAAACGCCCACCTCCTCACTCTCTTCCACCGCATCTGCAAGCTGCTCTTCTTCCGCATCAGGCCGATCTTTGTGTTTGACGGGGACGCGCCGCTGCTGAAGAGACAGACTCTGGTACGGCCAGGGGGTTCCTGGACAAACATCTGCATCGTTTTGGGTAATTCTTCCAAAAGCATGTGACGATTCCCGGTGTTTCTCTGCGGTCTCCTGCAGGCTGTGAGGAGGCAGAGGAAAGAGGAGTTGAACCGGGAGTCCAAAGAGACTAATGAGAAACTCCTGAAGACATTCCTGAAGAGACAGGCTATCAAAGCTGCACTTGGAGACCACAGGTGATTCTCTCTCTCTCTCTCTCTCTCCACCCACAATGATCTGTCTGTTTCAGTCATTTGAATCCCTGTTGTCTGACATATCTCTCCCTCTCACCCGGCCCCAGTAAGGAGCCTCTACCCAGCCTCTCCACTGTGAGGAGAGATGAGGTCGACGACATGTATGTTCTACCAGCCCTGCCAGCTTCAGAGGAGGTTGAAAAAAGCAGGTCAGAAAAGGTTACTAGTCAGTGGTATTGTTAGAAATTGAGCCCAAATATGTACAATCCACTCCTCTGTTGAGTACGCATCCAGTTAAAGGGGCTGGTAAAGGTTCTCTTCCTACAATATATTCAATGGGAGAGTCAAGTTAATCAATGAGAAGTAAACCGTGTACGAAGAAGCACTTTGCGAAAGCTTTTTTCTTTTATGCTGTTAATTCACCCATAATACTGGAACTTAAATCATTTATATTTGTTTCATTTATTCAGTTCAGAGGAGGAGGAGGAGTTGGAGGAGGCGGATGACGGCTATCAGATGTATCAGGTAAAGTCGTCACATTAACATTGAATAGCCCCACCACCACATGATTTAGTTTTAAATGGTTTATTCAAGCGAATTATTCGGAGTCACTTCCACAACAAAATCCCGAGATGATTCCCTCGTTCTTATGTTGGTCGGCTGCTCACTGTGTCTCAGGGAGACTTGCACGGAGACCCCAACTCAGTGGACATCAACTCCGAGGAGTTCACCGCCCTCCCTCCTGAAATGAAACATGAGATACTCAAAGACATGAAAGAGTTTGCCAAAAGACGCCGTACCATGTACCACAAACCCCCAGAGGTACTGTTTATACACACACACACACACATTTCCTGCTCTTCCCCATTGACTCTTTCTCTTCACTTTCTCTCAGCGTTCAGGAGAGTTTTCAAACTACCAGTTGGCCGGCCTGCTGCAGAGGAACCATCTGAATCAGCGTCTGCGAGGTGTGGAGAAAGAGATGAGCCAGCAGAGCGCCGGCAGCGCTCCGCAGCTCGGCCAACGCAACGGCGATGAGCAGGGTCAAAGCGTCGAGTCCCAGCGGCTGGTTTCAGAGGACTGCTCCCACTACATCCTTATTAAAGGTGAGGGAGGTTAGGATGGTTTTTCAGTGTCTTCGTTGTCCAAAACAGTCACTGATCATAACCGGTTCCATGTTTCATTGTCTGAGGGCAACCAGCGGCCATCAAGGTGTCATTCTTTAAAGAGATGCATGGTTTAAATCCCAAAGTTCAAACACGTCTTCTTTTTTGGGTTTTTGAAACTCCACCCTGCTTTTCCTACGCAGGCTCCAAAAAGAAAGAGGCGGCGCCTGAGAGCCGACTGGCACCCGCGGCTTGGTCTGGCAGCTGCATGGCAGGCGGCTCCAGACGAGCACCGGACCGGCCCGAGCCCCTGTGGCGCCCCCCTTGTGAGACAAAGGCAGAAGTGGCGGGTCCATCGTCAGAGGAACCGAAAGCCTCCGTGTCACAAGCGACCCGGCGAGACGCATCGCCGCCCTCGCCTCGCACACTTGAGGCGATCCGGGCTGCGATGAACGACAGCTCGGAGGAGGAGACGGCGGACCGGGCCGAGGAGGATGGTAGCGTGTCCCCACGTACCCGGCTGGCAATCCAGCGAGCTCTAGCCGAGGAGGAAGACGCGCAACGCGGGACTCTGATCTTCAGCTCCTCTGCTAAAGTGCCGGCCGAGAGTCCCCACGCGGTGCTGCAAGTTGTAGTCAGCAGCTCCGAGGAAGAGGGGGAACCCGATGGTGGGAAATCCCTGCCTCGTGGAAACTCTGACTTCACGGGGAGCCTCGCGGTCCAAAGTTTACACGTGGAAGAGGGTTTGTTCGCCGGCAGCTCCGAGGATGAGACGGAGGCCGCGATCGTGCCGAGAAATGACGCGGCGACGCAGAAGCCTGGCGACGGAGAAATGAGGTCCGATAAGAAAAAACAGTCGACAGAGGATGTAAGCCTGGAAAGGTGGGGGCGTACGGAGGAGCCGCTGGTCACAAAGGCAAACTGTGCTGCTGCTTTCAGTCAGAACACGTTGTCCACCAGGCTCTCTGCTCAGCCACGTGGGAGCCCTCTCGGTGCGGAGCCCCCTGTGCCGCTGACGCAGAGCAGCGTCGAGGTGGTTGAGGCCACGGAGGAGAGGAAAGGAGCCGATGGGAAGCCGGAGGGCGATGAGGAGAGCGAGTCAGAAGGTACAGTGGCAGTTGAGGAAAGAGGGAACTCATTGATGGCTCCGGGAACCTGCCGACAGTAACAAAAAAGTGCTTCTTTTGCGTTTTTTTCTTCCCTCAGAGAGCTTCATCGAGGTGTCAGACGAAGAATTTAAAGAGGAGGGTGCAGAGGGTTCATTTGTAATGGCTGGAAAGAAAGGATCTCCAGGTGAGGTCCTCAAAGATGAGACCAAGCCAGAAGATAAACCAGAGGCAGGTTTGGAAAAGGCTCCCGGTAGTCCAGCTGCTGATTCTTCGGAGGAGGAGGAGAAGGAGAATAAGGAAGAAGAAGAAGAAGACACAGAGAGACAGACCGAGTTAAAGGAAGGATCACAGCCAGAATCCACCTCAACTCACGCAATGAATGAATGGGAAGACATTGACGTGGTGAGACTTCGTGTGGGGATGGTTTAGATCACTTACTCTTTTTAAGAAAACAAAGAATGTGGCCTCAGGAGGTTTTATGGTGCCTCACCTTTCAGTTTGTACTAGACATCGCTAAGTGAAAATGCTCTGATGATTTTTTTATTGACGTGGTATGAGGCTGAGCTGTGTAGCAGTTTAATGTGACTCTGACACAAGGCTGATGCACAGTGTGCGTGTGTGTGTGTGTTGTGCTGCAGGAGGAGCTGGAGGCTCTGGAGAGCTCTCTGCAGGTGGAGCAGAGCAACCTGAGGGAGCTGAAACAGCAGCAGGAGAGGATGGCGAACACGGTCACCGGGCAGATGCACCTGGAGAGCCAGGTGAACCGAAGACCCAGTTAAACCCCCCCCCCCAGGGACACTTTGAAACCACACAGGCTCCCAAACACCTAAAAATGTATGAGCCTCTGTTGGAAAGTGACAGAGATTTAGTGTGAAATGTTAAAACACCGAAGTGAAAAAATGTACCATATTGATGGTGTCATGTCTGAAAATGTCTGTAGGTCTGATTTGTGCAGGTGGAGACACAGGCCATTACTTTGAAGTGAACAAGCATCTCCCTCTGTGAGCCCAGGAGCTGCTGCGGCTGTTTGGTGTGCCGTTCGTGGTGGCGCCCATGGAGGCCGAGGCTCAGTGTGCCGCACTGGACCGCGCTGACCACACCAACGGGACCATCACGGACGACTCGGACGTGTGGCTGTTTGGAGGGAGACACGTCTACAGGAACTTCTTCAGCCAGGACAAATATGTGGAGCACTACCAGTACAGTGACCTGCAGAGCCAACTGGGTCAGTGCTCCCCCCCACATGGCCTTATCAAGCAATAAGACATTGTTCCTAAGTCATTTCTTCAATGTTTGAGTTTAAAAGATCACATGAAAGCAAAAATGTTGACTGGAGATGCTAAATACATACACACTATACACTAATATATATTTATACATTTTTGTCAGAAGTTTTTTATTATCCTTTTATTGTAAAACTTAAAAAACCATCTCGTCTCTGTTGAGATGCTACTGCAGATGGTGCTGTTTGCTGTTACGTGGCCTGCTGTGATGGAAGATCAGGGTTTTCTACTCTGCTTGTATTGAATTGATCAGATACTGGTTCTTGTGTTGTGATGGTGTGCACATTGAGCAGAGAGCACAAGGTTATACTACTCCCCCCCCCTCGCCCCCCTTGTCTTTTTTGGGACTCTTTGTCTTCTCTCTCTCCAATCCAACCTCTGTCTCCATCGCAGGTCTGGACAGGACCAAACTGATAAACCTGGCGTACCTGCTGGGAAGTGACTACACAGAGGGCGTTCCGGGGGTCGGATATGTGACTGGCATGGAGATACTGAATGAGTTCCCAGGGTCAGGCCTGGAGCCACTCACACAGTTCAGGTGTGTGCCTCAAGGTTTGAGTTAACAACAGTTCTTGATTTATATATTTTCCTGCCTAATTCCTCCAGTCTCCTTGTGCTGCGACTGTGTAATACAGGCAACATTGACTTATAGTTAAAGCCAAACAATGACTCATTTACACCCAGTGTGTAATAATGGTGATAATAATTAGTTGGGTTTCCATGTTACCGTTTCTTCCCTCTAGTGAATGGTGGGCCGAGGTCCAGGAGAAGAAGCGCCTGGTGGCTGATCCTCGGGACACGAAGGTCAAGAAAAAGTTGAGAGACCTGAAACTGTATCCTGGTTTCCCCAACCCTGCGGTGGCTCAGGCCTACCTGCAACCTGCCGTGGACCAGTCGGATAACTTCTTCAGCTGGGGACGCCCGCAGCCCAACATGATCAAAGAATATCCTTTCTCTGTGTGTGTGTGTGTGTGTGTGTGTGTGTGTGTGTTCCTGCTTACTTTCGTCACAGTGTTAAGTTTGCTTAACCAGTCTTTTACATTCTGTCTCAATCGTTTCGGCTGGAGCAGCCGGAGGACGGAGGAGACTCTTATGCCTGTGATCAAGCAGCTCAGCAGCCAGCAGGTACGCAGGTGTACTCCAATGATGCCATAGCAGGGAAATGCTAACTTATCCACAATAGATTTAAAAGACTATATGCACATGTTCGGAGGAGTCGAATGGGATTACAGATTTGTGTGATGCGATATCACTTAGCGAGTGAGCGGAGGCTCTGATGAATGTCCCCAGTTTGATTGTGTGGATCTGAGAAACCCATTAATAGAGGGGATAACCCCACACTCTAATCTTCTACTCTTCATCCCTCAACGCTTTGGTCCAGACTCAGCTGCGGATCGACTCATTCTTCCGCATGGAGCAACGGGAAAAGCAGGCGATTTGCAGCGAGCGACTGCGCAGGGCCGTCACCTGCCTAAAGAGAAAGGAGAGAAAAGACGGAGAGGAGGATGGAGAGGGGGGCAGCGGCGAGGAAAGCCCGCGCCCATCCACCACCAAGAGAGGCAAGGGTCCAAGGAAAGGAGAGGAGCAGGGGTCTGTGGCAGGAGGAGGGTTCCTGGGATCGCAGGCGATGGTTGAATCACCTCCTCCATCGGCGAAGGAGGCGAGCAGCACCAGCGGGGAGTATCGCTCGGCCAAGGCCGTCCCCCGGTCTGCTAGGGCCGCGCCTCGGCCTGCCGGGGGCAGAGGCAGCAGCTCCAGTGAAGACAGCGACGGTGGGGGGGACGTTGCTATGGTTACAGCCCGATCCGTCTTTGAAGGCAGCCGACGGGGCCGTGGAGCAAAAAAAAGCTCAAGAGGCGGAGGAAGCAAGAGAGGAAAGGCTCGGGGGAAGAAGTTGTGACTGGATTGCAGACATCAATCCTCCAAGCAGTTGTGTTGTGAAAATTGTCTATGAGATCATGTTGGACCATTACAGGGGAAATGGGTGAATGACCTAATTAATTGAGCCTTTTTGTATTAAAGAATGTTTTTTTTACTGTTGACCTGACTGAACATATGTATTTTTCTTTAAATATTTTGAGGTTTATGATTGTGAAAGGGATGAGAATGTTTTGTATTGATGTCTCATGAGCAGTAAATGGGTCTCAAACAGTGACCGACCTCCTCCTGCCTCTGCAACGGGCTTCTGAATGTGTGACATAAAGTGTGCGAGATTATTGCACAAAGTTGTATTTTAACTTGTGAAATCAACGTGTGTATTTCGGGGCAGGGTTTTAAAATCCCCCCCCTCCTCCCCAACCCAGTTCCAGTTAGGCAGTTTCACAGAGCAGCTGTTGCTGTCCTTCACTGTAACAGAGACGGGTTTAAGCGAGCCCAGAGAGAGACAAGCAAGTACTGGGCGGAGTTGTTGGAAACACTTTACTAAAAAGTAACGGCTAACAGCATTCTATAAATCTGGATCCAGATGACTTCATTCCAAAGGATCTGGGACCAAATAATTCAGTTTGGGGCCTTCTTTCCCTTCTAGTTGGACTCGTTCAAACATGGAGACTCAACAGTCCAAGACTAAAGACGAAGGTGAGAATTAGTGAAAGCATTCCTATAAACTAAAGGTTTAAGTTAATTTCCAAGGAGGTATGCATGCACAATTAATTCTAAATGCCATAATTTGGTTTATAGATGTGATGCCTCTGTGCTCGTTAATGACATATAAAACACACACTCCATACACAAACCATAAGTGGACCCCCCCCCCCAACCGTTGTGTTGTTGCTCTGTGGTCTCCCCTGACCTTTTCTCCAAACCAGTGTTGCATAACAGAAGAGTGTCGGCACTGACACATAGCTGGAGTCTGACACACGAACACGATGTGACGGGATCAGATTTATGAGCCCACATCGGATTAATTTATAGAGCAGAATCAAATGGTACCCATAATGTGATATAAAAGAAATACAAGATTACTCATCTGCTTTTTTATGGTTGGAACATTTCAACCATTGTCACAAGATGGCCTTCTTCGTGATCGTCTCGAAAAAATGCATTAAAAGAAATCAAATTGAATTCCAGATAGAATCTTCTTGTTAGTCTGGATAATTCACAGCCCTTACTGTGCCAAAATATAAGCAAAGCGATTGCAATTCCTTATTGCAAATTTAGCCATTAAGTTTATTTCATCAAAAACAACTAAAATCAAAGTACTGAATTCTGCTATAAGGAATGTCTGTTATTTGGGCTCAGTAACATTGCATAGTTTAACAACTGTGTTCTTATGACCTTTTTTGAAGCAAAATGTTTGACAGGAAAAACTCAGTGCAAAAAAAGTCATTATTTTTAGCTCCATAAGCATAGAGCATACCAGTGAGTCAGTAGATGATGAATTACCCCCATGCACCTGCTGCTTTGATTCCAAAATGCATGCTGGGAAACGGTCTAATTGTCTGTCTTGTCCTTCTAGGCTCCGCATTTTCCTCACATTTTTCACTGCATCCTTTTCTTCTCCTTCCTGCTGTGTGTGTGTGTGTGTGTGTGTGTGTGTGTGTGTGTGTGTGTGTGTGTGCAGAGCTAGCTGAAGCCATAATGGCTCGGTGTTTCCACCCTTCCTTGATCGGTCCGGAGGCCTGGGAGGGATACGTCTTTTCTGACATGGAGATCCGCATCAAAGAGTCCACAGACCTCTACGGCGCTGTACTCTGGCCCTCAGTACGCCCCCGTTTATGCATTACTTTACATGTCATCTAGCTGATGCTTTTATCCAAAGTGATTTACATTGTATTATAACCAATGCATTACATTTTGCCTGGGGAGCAATTAGGGGTTGGGTGTCTTGCTCAGGGACACTTCAACATGGCACATGGAGCAGCCGGGATTCGAACCGTCAACCATGCGGCAAATAATTAGCTGCTGCACTCTGCCGCCAGCGAAACTTAAACCCGTGTCTTCCAACAGGCGATGGTGTTGTGTCATTTCTTAGAGACCAACCGAGACCAGCACAACCTGAAGGACAAAAATGTGATCGAACTTGGTGCTGGAACCGGGCTCGTCTCCATCGTGTCCAGCTTGTTAGGTATGGAAACACATCTGGGGATTGGCTCTAACGGCTGTGTCCCACTTCATCTTCAGAGTTGTTCCTCTCTCAGGTGCTGTTTGAGGCTCATTCCACGTAACACCCCGCTGCTTTGTCTGTGTCCAGGTGCAAAGGTGACCTCCACCGACCTGCCGGATCTGCTGGGAAACCTTCAGTACAACGTCACACGGAACACCAAGGGCCAATGCAAGTACATCCCTCTGGTATCCTCCTTCCATTCAGATGTCATTCGGTCGCGTTGATCTTGGTTCGAGCGTGGTTTGTCGCATTGTGTTGGCGTTTTCCCTCTGTTTCAAGGTCACAGAGCTGAGCTGGGGTCAGGGGGTGGAGCAGCGTTTCCCACGGGCCACTCATTGTTTCGATTACATCCTGGCGGCCGACGTGGTGTACGCCCATCCCTACCTGCAGGAGCTGATGGACACCTTTGACCACCTGTGCCAGGAGAACACACAGATCCTGTGGGCCATGCGCTTTCGTCTGGACCGGGAGAACAGCTTCGTTGAGCGCTTTCGGCAGCGCTTCCACCTGGAGGAGCTGTACGACCTGCCGAGTCTGAGTATCAAACTGTACCGAGCCTGGAGGAGGGACGTGAGGACGGAGGATGGAGGAGAGGCCGCCGCCTGAATGGCTGTTCATTGTGTTGGTGATTTCAGAAGGAGGCTTTGGTAAAATGTGTTAATTGTTTTGCCGAATGGGAATGTTTGTAATGTCATCTGTTTTTTATGGATCTCATGTGCAAATGTTTAAATGTCACATTTTATTTACAATATTGACAGGGGAATTGTATCTCCAAAATGGTCTTTGAATTCAATTTGAAGAGGGATCAACAAAAAGTCTGTTATTGCTGCTCTGATCATTAAATGAACTGGAAAATTTTTGGATACACCCATGTCCTTCTTTTTATATTTAGTGGAGGTTTTGGATTTGTTATGTGCAAAGGCTCCCTCTGCAGATACCTGCTCAGCACCAGATAGCAGATAAACAGTTAGCTACACGATGGGGTACACAGTGCAACACGTTTTAATATTTCTTTGCAGCATCTACGTTTGTACCAGAATGAGACTTCTTTACAGAACATTGAGCTGCCTAACACATAAACAAGGTCAAATTAAAAGGGTCACATTCATATTGGGCAGCATTTGCTGCTTCAGTAACATGAGTGACGCACAGACTTTACATATTTTGGAAAGTGACCAGTTGGCCTAATTGCCTAAAAGTTGAAATCAACTGATATGAATGTGACCTATTAAATCTGATATCTAATTTTTGATTTGCATCATCCAACATTACCCGGTCCTTTCATTCCCTGTCTCTTTGCCCGTGTGATAGCTATGTGTCTGGCTGCAGGAACTCGCTGGGTGGATAGAGAGGCCATCCAGGCTGGGGGCCGTGATGCTCCGCGTTTCATCGTCAGGACCAATAAAATACTCAACAGCCAAAGACCAGGCCTCAAGAGGCATCGGTTAACCTCATCACTCATTCAACAGTCTCTTGATAAAAAACAACCTTTCCCCGAGAGGCAGAGCCAAGATGTTGCCAACAAACTCAAGTTTAAAAACTCTTATCTTTTGTCCAAGTAAGGCTGCGCCACATTGACAACACATGGTTTAGGAATGACCTAACCACAGCACACATCAACATCCTGACCTCCTGGATGGGGCTGGAGCTCTGGGATGTGAGTGAATTTAGTTTGATGATACCTGAAACTGGGAGCTCATACTTCATGGCCAAAGACGTCAAATATGACAGAGAAAGGTCTAATTGTGGTTTATATTACAGGAGCCCCCTTCTTTTCTTGGGGGTATGTTGCAACCTGATCATGTTACGTTGCATCTCTTGTGAAGCCTCTGAGGTCTGCAAGAAGAAGAAAAAAGAGTAGGCATGGGCAGCAAAGACACCTTCCAGACTTTCTGTGACATCTTTGCATTTTAAATGGTCGATATAGTCGGATAGAAGTGTATCGAACTTAACAGCCGTTAAGCGACTTGAGGCTTTAGGGTTATAAATGTTTGGTTGACAACATACACATTCAAGGGCTGTCTGCCAATATTCCCTTGGCAGACAAGCACAAATATGGTTTTGCTCTGCTTTACCGATGTGACTATTTGTGGACCACCAAGTGGCTGGAAATCACTCAGCAGTAAATGCAGGTGCCGTTTTATGCAGGTTTAGTATTACTTCATATTATACCATTTCAAATGATATCCAGTATGAGCTTACAGACTGTGACGGATTCCATGGAGCAGCAGCAGAGAAGTCCGTACGTGACGCTGGAAGCGGAGATACATGCCTGCTGGTATCATGATCTTCTCGTCATTTTGGCTTCCTTACAGTCTCGTTTTTGTTATTGCTGTTTGCATGTGTGTGTATACGTGCGTGCTAATATTATATGTTGCTTGTATTCATTTGGGCACGGCTCTAAAAATACTCTTGTGCCCTTGTGATGGTGATGGGTGTGACCAACAGGATGCTATAACCTCAAAGTCAGAGGTGCCCAGATGCAGTCGGATTGCTTCTCAGATCCTTCACAGGGAAACCAAGCAGAAGCAGGTAGGTCAAAGATGACGGCTTCCAAAAGTGAACCTTTCCTTGTATTTACCAAATCTATGTTAATCTAGAATCTGCATGCTTGCTTTGCCTATATAGGTGGCTAAATTGAAGGACCGCAAATAAAAGGTAAATATAAAACAAAATCAACAATTTTATAAACACAGCAGAATTACTTACCAGTAAGAAAAATGGTTTAAAAATCTTGTATAATCTTGTAAACCTTCTATAGGTCTTGTTTTAATAGTAATGATTTTACTATTATTTCAACAAAAAGTATAAGTAAAGAAAAGATGAATTGAAGCTTAATCTGTAAATCTCTTTAAATTCAACAGTAAACAGGATTTCAAATGGAGACTTCGTCCACACACCTTTTGGGGGAACCCCATTACAGCAGAAATAGAGAGGAGGAGGAGGAAGAGGAAGAAGAGGAGGAAGAGGAGGATGAGGAGGATGAGAAGGATGGTGTTGAAGAAGATAAAGAAGAAGTGAAAGGTAAGAAAAAGGATACAAGAAAAAGCAGGATCTAAAACCTCTACAAACGCTGAAAGACTTTGTCTCACTCAGATGAGTCAGCCTCCGAGAAGCTACGCAGCCCGGGCTGGTCTCCGGGCTTCTACTTCAGATCCGACAGGGAGGTCTACTACTATGCCGGCCAGGAGATTTTCATCGACGGGGTCCTAGACTGCTATGCAGGCACCGTATGGCCAGGGGTGAGTAAGCCCCTTGTTTGGAAATTTGCTGGCTTATTTTCCAGACCATGACGCAGAATACCCGTCTGCTCTGTTTAGACTGAAGAGAGTATCACATATTGACACATTGCACACACACTGTCTACTTATTCATCTAGAAACACCTTGTCGGTGGATGCTGATCTGAACCTTTGCTCCATATTCAACCTGCTCCAGTGACCCTTCAGTTGCCCAAATCCTAACACAGCACATAATGCCTCCTGACATTCAAAGTTGGCTTTGCTGCCCTCAGGCTCTGGCTCTCTGTCACTACCTGGACACTCATCGTGAACAGCTGAGTCTTGTGGACAAGGCGGTCCTGGAGATGGGAGCAGGAACTGGCCTCCTGTCTGTGGTGGCAGCGCTCCTTGGTAAGACGTTAAACATGCACGTACAACCTTATTTGTCTTTTGTTTCAGAGAACAAGTAAGGGGAAAAAAACAGCAATATGGCTCTTCAACGCGTGCCTTGAAAACAGTATTTGGTTTCAACCCTTTAAAGCAGAACTTAATTGAGTATTACCGAACCTAAGCAGTGTCCCGGACAAACATGTCATTTTGTGGTAAAACCAAAGTTGTTATCGTTTCTAGGCAGTGGAACCACAGGGAGGCAATATCCTGCCCTTTACAACATTTGCACATTATATATATATATATTCTCAGTTCCAGATGGCATGAATCCATCATTGCCGTTTTCTCTCCATTAGCTAAGCACTCAAAGATGTCCTGACACTCTTTCAATGGAAGCCCTCCATTACATAACCATTTAATCAAAGACGTGATGCAGAACATCAAGCTGAAAAAGACAAATAAATCTGCAGCTTCGTTAAAACTACATTTACACACTACAAACTCCCGAACAGAGATCACCAGTGTGCTTGTTTATTAGCTAACGTGATGCCAGATGTCGTGTTTTCTTCAGGAGCCTCAGTCACAGCCACAGACCTTCCTGAGGTGTTGGGTAAACTCCGGGCCAATGTGATGAGGAACACCAGGGGTCGCTGCAGATTCTCTCCCCAGGTGGCAGCTCTGTCCTGGGGCCAGGACCTGGAGAGCACCTTCCCTGCATCCGTCTACCGGTATGACTACGTGCTGGCAGCTGACGTGGTCTACCATCACGACTACCTGGACCAGCTCCTGGACGCCATGAAGCATTTCTGCCAACCGGGAACCAAAGTGATCTGGGCCAACAAGGTGAGGTTCGAGAATGATCTGACTTTCACGGAGAACTTTAAGAAGGCTTTTCACACAAGTCTGCTGGTCGAACACGGAGAGATGAAGATTTTCATGGCAACATGCAAGGAAGAAGAGGGAGAAGGGGATCTGGAAACACAAGATTTGACGAGTGAGGAGGAGGAAGAAAATGAGGAGGAGGGGGAGGACGAGGAGGAGGAGAGCAATAAAGAGCTTGTGGCGGAAAAACACAATGACATTGATCTTCATAATGTCAATACAGAAAGTAGAAGAAGAACAGAAGAACCCATTGTGTTAGAGCCTGTAAGAGAAGACAAGGAAGAAACAAACAAGCATGAGTCGGATTGTGAGGAAGAGATAGAGGTAGAAGAGGATGAGGAGACGGAGACGGACGGAGAGGAAGAAATAGCAGGTGAGTCCACCATGTCACTACTTTCATTTTATTTTATTTGGACAAATATACAGTATAGAGATGAACAATTTTCCAAAGCAACGTGGGCCTGCCACAGCGTTCACGGCTGGCAGAGAATAAGCTATTGATGTGTGGCCGGGAATCCTGAAAGGCTGAAATGTAGGAAGCTGATCTTCAAGCAAAGCCACTGACACAGCTGGTCGGCTGCGAGAGGGGTAAAGCTGCAGGAGGGCGAGCACAGTCTCACACAAAGAAAAGATGGTTAGCAAAGAAGCAGGCCAACAAACGAGAAGCAAAACTTGAAATAAACTCCCCCGGCTGCTTGAGACAGATGTACGTCCGAGAAGATGAAAGGATTAATGGCAGCCATGTGACCCGAGGGAGGCGATGAGCGGATTGAAGGCAGGTTTGAGCGGTGACATAGAGAGGGACACACACACACACACACACACACACACACACACACAAAGGCAAGCCAGGAACCTGGAGGAGTGAGAAGTACAAGGAGCCGTCAGGGGAACAGCCATGACAGACGGGTGCTGTGACCGGGCCTCATGGAGCTGCTACAATAGCTGCACACTCTTACTATTGTTTCAAATTGAATGAGCTTTGATGCAAATCACAATTTGACTAACCTTCATTTATTTTAGTGAGGCAGTGAAAATCAAGACCTGCACAAATAAACTCCAAGCTAGATGGTGTGCTAAGATATCACTAACTTACCACAACAAGTGAGGAAACCACCAACCGAGGCCGTGTTTTTCACAGGTTATGATGGAGAGAACTGTTTAATACAAATGATTTGAACGGTTGTCTTGGTTTGGCAGCTTACTCTTCAGTTAAAAAGCTGCTGTGGGGCTTCTTATAATATCTGGCAAGATTAGTAATAAACAGAACATCTTAGAATTGAGATGCGACACACCCAAAGTGTGCTAAAGCTAAAACCTTTGAGATCTGTTGTCCGTACAAGCAGAGGGCCGATGTACTTCTTCCACGGTGTGATGCTCCTGAACTTACTTGATGTGCATTTTTTTTCATTGCATCATATCAAGCTGCAGGCTCGTCAGATTTTCTTTTAATCTTGTGCTTGACTTGCATATTTTGGCATCGTGTGAGATTTATTTCTATGTTCTAATTCAATTCTCAACAATCACCTTCCAGACATCAAAGCAGATGAACAGCAGGACAGAACTCCAGCCTGGGTTCCCAGTATCCACTCCCGCTTTGGTAGGGATGTCTACCACTACGTGGGACACGACATACTTATTCACGAGTCCATAGACTCCTACGGAGCAGTGATGTGGCCAGCTGTGAGTGCTGCTGAAAAGGTCATTACAGTTTTAAACTGTTTTTTTCCCTCAAGATTATTTAGAGATGTCTTTTCCGTGCAGGCGTTGGCCCTGTGCTCCTTCCTGGACAACAACAGGACGAAGGTGAACATGCAGGGAAAGGAGGTGCTGGAGCTCGGAGCAGGAACTGGACTGGTGACCATCGTGGCCAGTCTGCTGGGTGAGCGCTGTCACGTTTAATTCACCCAATGAGCACAAACAGGGAGTAACCGTGACACGATAAACAGACCTTTTACACAAAACACGAGGTGTCGATGTGCAAATGACACACGCGCACACGCACGCATGCACACACACACGCATGCACACACACACAATTGCCTGATTTCTTTGTTACCAACTGCAGAATAAATGTCATTGGATGCATTTCCCACAGTTGTTTGAACTGCATTTGCACGCAAGAAACCCCTGAACAAAATGTCTCCATATGTTACCTTTGTGGTAGTCAAATTGACATCAGTTTTCGTGTTTTCTTCAGGAGCCTCAGTCACAGCCACAGACCTTCCTGAGGTGTTGGGTAACCTCCGGGCCAATGTGATGAGGAACACCAGGGGTCGCTGCAGATTCTCTCCCCAGGTGGCATCTCTGTCCTGGGGCCAGGACCTGGAGAGCACCTACCCTGCATCCGTCTACCGGTATGACTACGTGCTGGCAGCTGACGTGGTCTACCATCACGACTACCTGGACCAGCTCCTGGACGCCATGAAGCATTTCTGCCAACCGGGAACCAAAGTGATCTGGGCCAACAAGGTGAGGTTCGAGAATGATCTGACTTTCACGGAGAACTTTAAGAAGGCTTTTCACACGAGTCTGCTGGTCGAACACGGAGAGATGAAGATCTTCATGGCAACATGCAAGCAGAAAGAAGGAGAAAGGGATCTGGAAACAAGATCGGATGGTTGAGGAGGAAGACGAGGAGAGCAGTAAAATGCTATAAAAAGACTTCATGGCGGCATGTAGGGAGGGAGAGATAGAATCGTATGGGTAGATAACTCTACAACCCCTATGGGCTCAGAGTGCTTAGTCACAGCTTCTGTTTAAAGTGTTTACACTCACATCACGCTCTCGAAGGTCAAAGGGCGAGTGCCTGATCGCAATTATCGCGAGCAAGGAGGATCGGTGGCATGTCGTTGCGTGAGTGGGCGAGTAAGTGAGGGTTCCCTTCCGTGTGTGTCCACAGCTAATGTCCCATCACGCTGCAGCAAACACTCTAGAGCCTGTGCACGCTTTCGACGTGTTGCTGGACAAACACTGGCACACCTATTACAAATACACAGTCAAATCAAGAGTAACATCATCCACGCAAAGATCAGAAAACATCAAATTATTTTAAATATTTTATTATTCAGTGTTGTTTTCCTTGTTTGTGACATATCTCCATGTGAACACAAAAAAGTGTGATAGCTTGAGTCTTTCCCACATCAGGAAAAATGGGTAAAAAATAATAAGAGCGTCCAACCTTGTTTCATGACATTCTGTAAGATATTGGCAATTACCACATTGTAGGACTACAAATATAAACACTCAACATCCAGCAGAAGCAACGGATAAGAGCGGTCCGTCTGGTGCCAGAAACAGGCGCTACAGTGAACGTTAAGGCCATTTTCAGAGAGACTGTCATCAGCTTACTGTCGACATCTGCCCGAAACCCAACGCGGGAACAGAGGAGAAATAGAGGGACGAAGGCGCAGGAACCAACAGAAGATACACACCAGGTGTGTGCAAGCGCGAGCTAAAAACAGAAGGACGAGGTGACCTCTTCAGAACCGTTAACCGTTCTGTCGTCGGGATAGATTGTCTACTCGTATGAGGGGGGAAAGGCCTCGGCTTATAATCAGCTGCTCGTTAGGTTTTCTGTATTCTTTATGAAGAGACTGACTTTCAACTTTCAGGTAGTGCGTTTCATTATGACTGCGGTTGTGGTTTAAGCATTTTTAATCAACAGGGTAAACACACTACCCCGATTATCTTGTTTTGATGAAATATTGCTTAGGATTCATACTTGTAAATACGCTTACACCACCTCAACTCCGTCAGACTGCACACACGAAAAGAAAGTTGAAGTAATAAAGACTTCCAACTTTGCCATTGAATGTTCATTTAGAAGCTAATCACGCAAAGTAAAAAGATGATTGCTAAAGGTTTTAAGGGGCTTTAATGCAAACTTGGTGTTATGGACATTTTGAAACCATTATGTTGATAAACGGTTCTATGAAAAACTCCGTAATAAAGACTCTAGATAACACATGTAGGACGGTTATCTCAGTAAAAAAAACAATAAAACTTACAAAAGCACTGGGATTGTCCTTTAAGGTAAATAAGGTTAATGTGGTCCGATGTTAATGCATCTGACAAAAAGAAAAAAATATAATCAAACGCCTCATTTCGGTTCCGTTGGGCAAAAAGTTCATGAACACAATATGCTTAAAAGTAACACACTAAGTTTTACACACACACAACAGTTTTGGATTACCCCCTCCAAATCTTTTTCCGGGTTAAAAAAAAAAAAAAAAATCTAAAATTGAAACAAACTAAAATCCGCTATTGTTTTTGTTACATCTTAAGACATGCATATATGCAAAATACATCAGCTCCAATAATATTTGCACTATAGACCTATTGCATCTTAATGTTTGTATGTTATGTGCGTATGTACATTATTGTATGTACAAAGGCAACATTTTCACTGTTGCAGAGAAACATCCAATACTGGGTGAACATTTAAACACTAAAAACTAAACATCCTTCCGCTGCCCACAACTGCATCTCTCACGGTAGAAGTTGGATTTTCCGCTCGTTGCTGTGTGGAGCGGCGAGCACCTCTGGAGGTAAGCCGAGGCTGAGCCGGTGCGTTTTTAGGCTTCCTATTACACGGCTCGTCTCTGGCATACAGCGCACAGGCTTTGGACACACATTTGACACCAAATGCCAGTGGGAGAAAACGCCTGCAAGAGGGCCTCGCATTGTCATCCCACCAGAAAAAAGGTCCGGTAGATGAAGGAAGGCACCTCAACACTGTTCTGTGTACATCAATCAAAGTCTAACAACACAGACAAGACTAAATATGAACTTTTATCAACCTGGTCTGCCTGGAACAATAAAAAGAGTCTGAGTTCTGTATCCCTTTCAAGTCGGAGACCCTGTGCGCCCCCGTATGTCCGAACATCACGCAGCAGCAAGTCCTCACTGAAGTATCAAAACAATCAGATACGGCTGTTTCTGCTCTTCATTTGTTTGAGGAAATGGGGACCCAACTTTCCTGGAGTCCGCACTGGCCCTCTTACAGTATTTACATAAAATAATGAGGTTTTTGTGAAGTGAAGCCCAGACAGCTGAGGATGAGTGCAGACGTGAAAAGCTTCCAAATGTGTAGATGACACCAAAAATGAAGGACAACACCCAATACAAAAGTAGTCAGTGATAACTAGAGGCTGTCAAACGTGTAATGCATTTAAAAAAAAAAACTAATTCAACAGAATAATTGGGGATTTTTTCTGTTGGTGGCATTAAAATGAACAGTAATGCCACATGGTCTGCAGAGCTGTAGGACAGGACAGATGCCACATCATGTGACCCTGAGGGACATGATATCCAATTAACCATGTACGGCCATGCTGCTCGTGCTGCATGCATGTGATGTGTCTAGAAAAGCGTGTATTCTGCGGGGTACATGACTGGGAGCCAGTTCTCACTGAAGGTGGCACAGTGTGTCCACTGAAGGTGTTGCATAAGCTGTAAAACAAAAAACAACAACAAGTGATTTAAAAAGGAAACATGAGTCTTCGGAGAGGAGGCAGCTGACAGTGTCTGGTAAATATGTTGGACAGCTCCCATACCTGAATGCAGTTCTTCATGTTGTCTTTGCTGGGCTTCTCCTCCACCATCTTTGAGGCGTACTTTAAGGCTCGGCCGTACATCTTGTTCACCAGAGCGTGTTTGTATGAAAACATCAACACCTAAGCAACGCAAAAGATATGAAAGAAATTATATACATGGTCGACATTCATCTAATTTATACAAAGTAGCACTTTCACTCCAGAACCGGTGTAGAGAAGTACCGAGAGACAGATTGTTGTTCACACTGAGGCACTAACATGGTTTTTGATTTTCTAAAAACATCTGGTTCACCTTGGAGTCCGTTAGCTCCGCCCACTTCTGCACCTCCCAAAACGTATCCGTCAGATCTTTAACCACAATGTGCGAGGTGTCGCCAGAACTGCTGGCCACCTCTTCCTCAGCCTCCTCCTCCTCCTTGTCCTTGTCGTCCTCCTCCTGCTGCTGCTGCTCTCCCGCTACCTGTCCCGTGGAGATGGCACCGGCGCCATCCTGCGGCACTGGGGGCAGCAGCAGCTGGTCGGCCAGAGCGCAGCCCTTCCTGCAGAGCGCGTCGAGCAGAGACGACTTCTGCTTCTCCATGTCCCTGAGACACAGACAGTTAAGAGGACAGCTCACAATCGAGGCCTCCAGCTTGAGCATTTTTCTTTAAATGGGACGATCTACTCGGGGGCTTTACAGCAGAAGGTGAGCCACCCGAAAAACAGAGACCACTTCAGCTGACATCTTAAAATAATCAAAGACTTTTGTTAAAAAAAGATCAAAAAAGATCACAACAAAAATGTACACATAGCCAACATTGAACACTGGCCACAAGGGACTGGACGTAAATGTAAACAAACTCACCAATACGTTTATCATACATTTACTAACATAATTTACTGGTCACACCAAGCTACTAAAAGGCTATACCAGCAAAACCCCCAAAGTGTGCATTGAATAGAACTCTCTATTTTTTTAAATCCTATATTCCTCTAGTTTATATTCTTATTATAGTGTACCTTCAACTTATAATCTGTTCAAATTACATTTTACATTTTCCTGCATTTGTCTTGTTGTCCATTGTCTTGCACCAACTGCCAAAGTATTTTACACACAGTAATGTGTGTAAAAGTAATTTGGCAATAAATGTTCCCAATTAGAGAGTTATGTGTTTATCCCTTATTTCATTTAACTTTTCCTTTTGAATTTCTTCTTTCAAAACCGTGTAGTTTATTGTGGAACCCTAACCATCTTGATCAGGATGTGCTGGGATATTAGTGGTTTGGCCAAACTATTTATACCGTATCTATGGGTTCACGTTTAAAAAATAAAATATTTATTTTAAAGGGAAATCAAACTGCAGTAATTGTAGAATTTTTAAATATCCCATGTCTGTAATGTTCATCACAGTCAAAGGCTCTTCTACACTTCATTTTCTGTGTGGATAAACAATGTTTCTCCTTCTCTTCTACCCCTTTACCAACAATCATCATCGTTCTCCTATCAATACTGTGCACGACCTACGTCTTGATAGAGGCGGCATCGGGCCGAGGGTCCGTCTTCATGGTGAGGTAAACGGCCAGGGCCGTCTGGTCGATGTGGGATATGACCATTTCGGCGGCTGATGCCACCTCTTTGAGACGCTTCACACGCTCCTGAACAACAGAAGGTGTAGAAAGAAAAAAAAAACTAAGCTGCTGAATACTTAAATGCACCATCAGAGAGTTCCTTCCTCCATTCGCGCCTGGTGTCTCTCCCCGGAATGAGGCGTTACCTTTTCAGAGTCCAGCTGGTGAAGTCTTTGCACATGCAGCGGGAGGTAGTCCAGGTAGTTCTCCTTGAGTTCATCATAGATGGTGCTTGAGTCCAACCTGAACAGCATAGAAACATGACGATTTGTCTGATGAGCCATAAAAGAATATTAAAAAGGAAAAGTGTGGCTAAGAAAAGTTAAAAGTTACTGTGCACACTTTGTCATCCACTGAATCTTTAAGTCCCTCAGAGCTTCAGCAAACTCCTCGTTCACATCTTTCTCTTTGTCCCCCTCCTTGTCCTTCTCCTTCCCTCCATTTTTGGATTTGTTGGGAGCAGGAATTAAGTGGTAGACAACTGGCACGATATCCTGTATGAATACCAAAAAAAACATATCAGTACAAAAATAATGCATAGAATAAAAGACCTCTTCTGCAACTCTGAATCAGAATTCCAAATTCTCCCTCTCTTCCAACCATTGTCCCGTGACTCCAAACGTCTTTAAGTTGTGTTAAGAAAAATGGCATATGAATACATGTGCCATAGATACAAGTTTGAATTGATGCTCGTTATCAATGTGCAATTGATATAGGTATTATTAATTTGAACTGACCACCAGAAAAACTTACTAAATGAAAGTCCTATTATGACCAATTGCATACTTCAATACAGCAGTGATGACATGCTTCGACATAATTAATGAGGATGTAACAGATTACATCTGAAGGTAAGCAATAAGCCATTTCTTCATGGTAGGAGAGCGGTGGACGCTCTGCTGTAGTTTCTAGCTCATCCAGTACCTTTTTAAACTTCCCTTGTCGTTTTGCAGAGGCCTGCCCCTGGTGGTCAGAATAACACACAGTAAGGAGGAGACAACAAAAACATAACAAAAAGGATTCGCTCTCTTTTTTTCTTCTTTCATCCTCACTCAGAGTTGAATCCACCTACCTGTCATGCTTTAAAAAAAATGCTACAGATTTCTGCACACGACACTATAGAAATGTTTCACAGTGAATCTTTGTATCTATGCGTCACATTTAAAACAATGAAACATCTTCAGGAGTGCAATGTGAAACAAAATGCTGAAGTTTGACAAGACATTGGCATTAGAGCTGTCCGACCAGAACGTCCAGCCAAAGACACACAGAGCTGTTACTAAACAAAAAGAATTTGGACGTGTGCGATGAGACAACCCTCAAGCAGTCAAGATGGAAAACCTACAGCCCACAGAGAAGCTCTAGAAATGACGCATTTGCGGTTGTATTTCACGCATCACAGTGGGTACAAAAAGTTTGTTATTCCCTTCAAATAATAATTTAAGTAAGCAGCACATAGGATGGTCAGATGGATTAAATTTACAAGAAGACATTTAACTGTTTAGAATATTGGCTTCTTGAGACAAAAAAGGTCTCTCAGAGTAATGTTTAAAAGAAATGATCAATATAATATTGGGGCCAAAATACCAGGCATTGTAACTGTACTTGCACTGAAACAAATACTGTTTTCTTTTTAATCATAATATTCTCATTTTCTAATTAAAATTAGAGTCCCAGAGATTAACCACTTATTTTGACCGTGTTAGCGACTATAGGATCCTACTAATCAGCAATGTAACGAAACAGGGAAATAGCCAGATCCAGTGTGTTGTAATCTGAGGTAACAAATTGAGCATGAGCAAATTGGGTTTTTGGACTAACAGGAAAAGCATGGACAAAAGCAAAAGAGAAAAAAAAAAACAATTTAAGAAGCAACGCACACCAGAGTCGAATTAGCGCTGAAGGTGATGACAAACATGATAAAAGAGGAAGCAACAAGCATGGGAGCACTGGTCTTAAACCCAGATCCTCAGGACAACAAGTACATCATACATGTACAGTTTCACATTAGGCCAAGCTAAATAGCACATTGGTCATAACCAGACAGCCACCATATTGTAGTTTATTATATGTTCACCTAACGATATGTCCTTCACTACAGGAGAGGAAAGACTACCACAACTTCAGATCCCGAGCAGCAGGACTGACTATTATTTTAGAGGATGGAGGGTAACAACAAATAAGGCCACTCACTGCTTTCTTTCCATACTCGCTCTTGGGGACAACCAGAGAGCCTGAAAGATAGCCTCCTGGACTCGTCCCCTTTGGGATCCTGTGGGGAAAAGAAAAATAGAGAAAGCAAGCAATAGATAGGATTAACATGGGAACATTAAACTTCATTTGATCACATATTTCCAGCAGTGGTCCAACCTTTGAGCACCCGGAGTACAGATTCCCAGACTTTCTTATAGGTGAACTAATGAGCACAAGCATGAAGCAAGAAGACAACACTGCCTCATATTTGATCCATGATATTAGGGCTGCAACAACGAATCGCTGAAATCGATTATTAAAAGCGTTGGCAACGAATTTTATTATCGATCCGTTGTGTCGCGCGACTATTATGTTTGAGTATTAAAAAAAAGTTGAGCGCGCCGCGCAGAGCTGAGAAAAAAAAAAGTTGAGCGCTCGCGGGGGGGGGGGGGGGTGCTGGCGCTTTTCTTTGCAGCGCCAGTCTCATCTTTTTCCGTTCTAATCGCCGCGCTCGACTTCAAGGTGTAACCTTTATTATTGTTCGGTCTGAAACGGCGCGCCCAGTGACGGGTGGTGCAGCAATATTGTTGTCCGGGTGGAAGTCGAGAGAAAGGTCGGTCCGGGAGGGGCTTTGAATTTCGGGAGTCTGATTGTAAGATATGCAAAAGCGACATGGCCTGGCACGGTAGCACCACGGCGATGATTCAGCACCTTAAACCGAAACATGTTGGAAAAATCTAATCTAAATATTTTTTGTGCCTAATCTATTTAATTTGGCAGCTGTAAAGTATACATCATGCAATGTGTGTTTTTTGTGTTAGTCCATTTTATTTGCTTACTTAGGGATGTTCAAGGAGCAATCTGTTTGTGCAGTTGTAATGTCCCACAACTCAAATGAAAAGGCTTTCGCCGAATGGACTCACTTGTCGTCGGGCAGGGCTGTGACGTAGAAGGGCTGCGTAGCCCCTGGGCACAAGGTGACAGTGTTTGCCTTCTTCTTGGCCATCAGGGCGGCACGGTGCGATTCGTAGACGTCCAGGCTGAGCGTGGTGGACAGACGATGAGACACCACAAACGGTAGGTCCTTCAGGCGCTCCAGTTCGCTGGACTGCTCGTGGCGGACCTGCAGACGCACACTGTAGTCCCCCTTCTCCAGCTTCAGAGAGTACTGTAGAGGTGAAAACAGACAGCCGGGATTGGTGTTAAATACGTAAAAACCTGCCAAAGATAAAGGATGTCCTCTTCAGGGGTCGAGCTCTTAATGTGGCCAAGAGTACCTGGTGTGGATAAGCATCCCCTGAGCCCAGTAGTCTCTTGTTCTGATCAAACAGCATCCAGAGCTGACTGTCAAACTCGGACTCGTACAGCAGCTCACACAGCATGGGGCAGCTGGGGGTGACCTCGCCACTCTTGGGCTGAGAATAGAGCAGAAAAAGACTATATACATGCGTGGCAAACCGGGCTGAAAAATATGCCGTTCCAGTGCCGACGGTGTGGGTTGTACCTGGTGAAAGCTGTAGGTGAGGACAAGCTCGTACAGTTGTCTGTTGTTAGGCAGAACGTCCCTCTGTCCCAGCGCTTTGATCTTTGAATTTAAGGGCCTAGAACAACAACAACGACGAGGAGAATCACTCAATGACCTGCACATGCACGTATGCGTGTGTGTGTGTGTGTGTGTGTATTTTGCGTCCAGTTACCTGAGAGGCTGAACCCAAGACTTGAGGGTAATAGTGGGGGACACCTCCTCGTACCTCAGAGGCGACGACACATCAAAACTCGTCACTCCTTCTGAGGCGTGCTACGTGGAGACAAATGACAAGTCACGCACAGAGAACGAAGAGCGCTCTGGCCCAGGTTTACCCGTTCGTGTTGTCTCCTCACTATGTGCAGTGGTGCAGGGGAAGTGTTGAGTCCATGGAACGAGATGCTGTAGTCCACTGTGACATCGCCCAGACTCGCCCACCAGCGGGCAATGCAGAACTCGACTATCTTTCCTGACTGGAGACAAGAAGCGTGTCGAAATGAGTCCACTGTCATGTTATCTATTATGCACCTACAGAATGAAGTGACTTCCATTACAGATACTTGCGGCTTTTATTTTTCTTTTAAAAAAGGTGACTCCTGAACAATTGAGTGTGTATTATAATAAAATATACGTACCAGCACAGGGAAAGCCTCAGTAAGGGAGCCTCTTTCCAACAGAGAGGAAAACTTGTAGAACTCATTAGCTCTATACGCTCTCTGCTTGACCAGGTGCACCGCATGGAGGACGAACTTTGATGAGACGTCTCCCGAATGAGAGGTCAGTGTGATCTCTGCAGGAGAGACACAAGGAATTTAAAATCTGAAATAATATTCTTTACTGAACACTAGATCTCAAGCCCACCGACCTGCCCAGGAGGCTCCCTGAGGAACGGTGATGAAGTGGCGTCTGATCTGGCCAGGCCTGAAGTGGACGTCTGTGAAACCCACCTCCTGATTACGAGTGTCCGTCACTCTGTCAGATGAAAGAGACACAGCCGTCAGACACATTTAAACCTCTTGTGATGGTGACAGACAGAAATGGGGGGGAAAAAAAACATATGATGCAAGAACTTACTTGGTGGGGATAATGCATGTGATTGGGACTCTGAATAAGGGGCCACAGCTTGGTGCTGACGTATCATACCCGCAGACCTAAAAAATAAGTAGCACATGTTCAAAGTGTCCAGATTGGCATCAATAGACAAGGACCGGATTCTCTCTGTCCTGCTCTCCTGCCAGTCCCTACCTCTGTGTAGTGCACTCCCTCTCTCAGTCCCACAGGATCAACGCGTACATTCACATGGCGACACTGGTTCATAAGCTCTAGATGGGAGGGGCACTGGACCCATGGCGCGGCACATGTGAGCGCCAAGTGGAGCTGCAAGGAGATTCGCTCAGAGTTCCCTGCGGTGGCCATTAAGAGAAGACACATGGTGTATAAAAACTAGAAAACACTCAAGATGCCGTTGTTTTAAATGATTGTGCTTCCAAGTGTGACCAGTACCTGTGTTTTCCGGAAAGACGGGTTCAATTCCTACTCCGTGATCTGAGGGGGCAAGGACGTGGGCCGGGTCCCTGAGGTAGATGCCTCTTTGTGATCCCACACTTATTGAGAAGCCAAGGTGGCTTGTGGGTAAAGTGGCATGTTGAGTGAGGTAGTCTAATGCCTTGTCCACCTGAGAAGAAAGGGAGTATGTCACGGGATGGCACACAGAAACGTGCAAAGAAGTGGCCAAACAAAATGATTAGGTCTAAGAGTTACCTGGATTATTCCATGACCCTGTGCAAACACCTCAATGTCGTCAATCTTCAGAGCCGTGTGCTCCAGCGCTCTCCTCACCGCAGGAACAGAGGGACGGATCCCGCTCTGCTTCATTCCTTCAAAAGCACACAAAAACAAGACGCTGGAATCCGATTTGCATTTCCACAGGGTTAGGAGTTCCTGTGTCTAATATCAACCCGCACGCACCTGAGAGGATGAGTGCGATGCCGCCACAGGCATTAGGGGAGGACATGGACGTGCCGTTCATCAGCTGGGTACCGCGAAGAGTCCAGTTGGGTACGGAGGCGATGGCCCCGCCCGGCGCGCTGATGCTGACACCCAGGGCCCCGTCTGTGCTCGGGCCCCTGGATGACCAGGTGTACTGATTGGGAGGCAGCTTCTCCCTAAGAGAATACTCTGCCACCATCATGTCTGGAGTCACATACGCCCCAACTCCTGCGGAAAGAAGGGAGCAGGATTAAGGCAGCATGGAAAGAAAATCAATACAGACACTTTCAGCTGACAACATATTAGTCTGGTCTTTCAACCAGTACTGCAGATTCAATTATTAAACATACAGAATTTTAGCAAGGAGTTATTGATCATTAACAAACTGTTACTAACTGTAGAACAGTTCTGTTAATGACGCAGTGTATCCATGGCTACATGGCTCACTCAAACTTTATTTCAGACTTTGGGTCAGGACAGATTTTTCTGAAAATGTTGAGTTGTACATAGTAAAATAGATTTTTCTTTTTCATTTGTTTACACCAGGTTGCATGCAGTATCAAGTTGTAGACCAAGAATTATTAAGTGATTGGAGGTTTAATGAAAATCCTCAAGTCCTCAGTGAATGTACCTATGACACTGCTGGTGGTTCCCCCGGGGCAGCCGACAGTGGAGAGGCACGGCCCGTTGTTTCCTGCACTAGAAACGAATATGACATTGTGCTTCTGCGTGGCCTCTGTGATCACCTCACAAATCCTCCTGAAAGACAGATTGACATCAAGTCAGACATGGTTGTGAAGCCCCTGCCCCAGTTTGGATACACATCAATGAATGGCTTTCATCACAGGCCTGGACACCTCATCTGCACACTTTCATTCGTGTTAACTGCAACTTAATATATGCTGTTGCAATACTTACCCCGTGTTGGGCCAGTGGGTAGCTTCTCCGTAGCTATAGTTAACCAGGTCACACTTGTAGTTGATGACTTCAATCATCTTTGAGTGACAAGAGAGAGAATCGAAAAAATGAAAGGGTGGAGCGGGAGAGGGGAAGCTTACGGCTAATTATATTTGTCTCAGCAGTATACCGCTCGGATGAGTCCTGTGCCCGTTTCCATGGTACTGAGGCGGGTGTCTCCAATCTTCAGGGCCAGGATTTGGGCACCGGGGGCCACACCGTTACGCTCCGGTTCCTCTGGGAAGTATCCGGCTGCAATGCTTGCCACATGTGTCCCATGAGCGCCTTTAAAAACACACAAACAAGTTGGAGTGGAGAATATGTAGTGGACTTGTACATACACTCACCGGCCACTTTATTAGGTACCCCATGCTAGTAACGGGTTGGACCCCCTTTTGCCTTCAGAAATGCCTCAATTCTTCGTGGCATAGATTCAACAAGGTGCTGGAAGCATTCCTCAGGGAGTTTGGTCCATATTGACATGATGGCATCACACAGTTGCCGCAGATTTGTCGGCTACACATCCATGATGCGAATCTCCCGTTCCACCACATCCCAAAGATGCTCTATTGGATTGAGATCTGGTGATTGTGGAGGCCATTTGAGTACAGCGAACTCATTGTCATGTTCAAGAAACCAGTCTGAGATGATTCCAGCTTTATGACATGGCGCTTTATCCTGCTGAAAGTAGCCATCAGAAGTTGGGTACATTGTGGTCATAAAGGGATGGACATGGTCAGCAACAATACTCAGGTAGGCTGTGGCGTTGCAACGATGCTCAATTGGTACCAAGGGGCCCAAAGAGTGCCAAGAAAATATTCCCCACACCATGACACCACCACCACCAGCCTGAACCGTTGATACAAGGCAGGATGGATCCATGCTTTCATGTTGTAGACGCCAAATTCTGACCCTACCATCCGAATGTCGCAGCAGAAATCGAGACTCATCAGACCAGGCAACGTTTTTCCAATCTTCTATTGTCCAATTTCGATGAGCTTGTGCAAATTGTAGCCTCAGTTTCCTGTTCTTAGCTGAAAGGAGTGGCACCCGGTGTGGTCTTCTGCTGCTGTAGCCCATCTGCCTCAAAGTTCGACGTACTGTGCGTTCAGAGATGCTCTTATGCCCACCTTGGTTGTAACGGGTGGTTATTTGAGTCACTGTTGCCCTTCTATCAGCTCGAACCAGTCTGGCCATTCTCCTCTGACCTCTGGCATCAACAAGGCATTTCCGCCCACAGAACTGCCGCTCACTGGATGTTTTTTCTTTTTCGGACCATTCTCTGTAAACCCTAGAGATGGTTGTGCGTGAAAATCCCAGTAGATTAGCAGTTTCTGAAATACTCAGACCAGCCCTTCTGGCACCAACAATCATGCCACGTTCAAAGTCACTCAAATCACCTTTCTTCCCCATACTGATGCTCGGTTTGAACTGCAGGAGATTGTCTTGACAATGTCTACATGCCTAAATGCACTGAGTTGCCGCCATGTGATTGGCTGCTTAGAAATTAAGTGTTAACGAGCAGTTGGACAGGTGTACCTAATAAAGTGGCCGGTGAGTGTATAATGCAGCCTTCACAGGTGACGGTGTAATAACCTAGTGTTATGCTGAACAGCTTTCTGTGCTAACTGACTGAATCTTATGAAGGCCTGGTTTTAGAGGGAATAGATGAATGTGCTTCGGGATAGCTCACCTCCACTGGTGACAATGCAGAGTGTGTTTCCCTCGTCGTAGATGTTAACAGAGTAGTTAAGCATCTCGGCATTTCCTAACGTGGCGTACTCTTGTGTCTCTTTGTAGGCGCTCAGCACTGTGCACTGGGACAAGTCTCCTTTCTCTAAAGTATCAACGACAGCCCTAACGACCACAAACAAGAATGATAAACATAGGAAGGTTGAAAAATAAAAATAAATTAAAAGATTACGTATGAAAAGGAACAAAAACGTATAATGCCTTGCCTCCATGTGACGCCATCGTGCCAAAGCACACAGTCATATACAGGACCAGGATCACTGTACTTCTTTTCCAACGATGCTAGCAACTCGGCCTGACTCTGCAGCTCTTCCCTCTGCAACTTCTCCACCTTGAGAGAGAAAGGAGGAGAATAACAGGAGGGAGAAAATAATTTTAAAAACCATCACAGTACAATTACTAGCAACTGCATGTAACGCTGACGGGTTGACAAAGAACTCGGGTCCGTGGGTGACCTGTGATGGTGTTGGGTGAGCGAGGTCAAACTCTTCTGTCTTCTGAGAAACTTCGGCCACTGCTGCTCGGTGCGGTGGGTCCCACATCTTCTCTTTTCGCTCTTTCTAGTAGATCAAGGGACAGCAAAAGTAATATGATAGCTCCACAGAGGATGGCAAGCCAAATGCTTTTCATTCATTGTATCTACAGAACAACATATATTATTGTTTTACTCATTTGGAATAAACCTATTGTGTTGTAGAAATCCAACACTGGAACGTCCTATCTTCCTACCTGCATTCTTTCTTTGAGAGCCTTAGGGAAGAACTCATAGCCATTTTTAACTCCAATGCGGTACTTCCCTGTTGGGTTGACCCAGGCAGGAGGGATCTGGAAGACATAAAAAGACAACGATAATATGAAGACAGAAACATAAAGTGTAGCTCTAATAATCTAGTCATGTATAATTCAATTTTTAAAAAGGTGCCATACTGGTTGAAAAAAAAAATGATGTAGGACAAATACATGTGTTGGAACACGTGAGAGCTGTTATTCATTTTGTTTTGTTTCTATTATTAGTATTTGGGGTGGCTACTGACCTTAAGTGTTCTACCAGAGAGGCCAAGGATCGTCCCATCTTTAGACTCGGCCACCGTGCTCATGTTTACGTCACCGCTGCCTGTTGTATCGATGATGTCGACGATCTTTGGCTTCCCCTCAGTTGTGACCTAAAGAAGCAGGAATGAATAAAATGATCAGGAACAGGAAAATCAATTAAGAAATTCATGGCAACAACGTTCATCGGGGACGACCGTCAGCTCAACTTGAATGTAATGTTAAATGATGCTGATCAGAAAATACCATTGTTATGCCTTGTAACAGAATTGTATGAATGAAGATTCTAGTTGATTACCTTTTTAAGAAAGGAGGTGAATGAAATGAAACGATTGACCTCAGGTTACTCCAACAATACGTAATTATAAGGAAATTAACTTAATAAATAATGATTATTTAATCAAATAATTACGGTGTGACTTGGCAATAACGTCAAGTTAAAACGTCTAACATCTAACCAATTGACCTCACGGCTCACTTCACCAGAACTAACCGATCGTGGGTGATTATTGCGGCCCGCTGTACGCACCTGGCAGGGAAACTGAAATGACTGATGACGGCCAACTGAGGCGGACAAATTCAACCGTTAGCTGTCAGGCTAACATGCTAGCAGATAGACCACCAAGCTAACCGTTAGAGCTCGTAAATGTGTTTAACACCGATACACAATTAGACAGCAGGAGAAAGTGCTTTCTATCCATTACTTTGTGTTAATTTGGTTGTCACACCAGCTATGTGTTCTTATCTGCCGTTGTGAGACAGTGTGCTAACTTAATTACAACTAACGTGAATCAGTGGGGCCTTTAGCATTGCTAGCTAGCAACAAGCTATGGAGTAGCTAACGTGAGGCAGCGGGTCAGATTTACCTGCATGCCGGGGGCCCCGGGATCCACGCCTGTGTCGAGGATGGCAATGAGCACCCCCCGGCCATCATACTCGGGGAACCTGGTAAGATAAGACACGGCACCCGTTTCTTTCTTGGGGAGCAGCCCGTGGAAGGGGAACGGTTCTTCGGTAGAATGAGCAGCCATGGTCAAAAGAGCGACAGTGAAAACAAAGCGGCGAAATGAGGAAGAGAGACACAGAGCGACAGAGACCCGGCGGAGAGCCTGTTTAAAGCGGCAGTGCAAGCCGACCCTCTGTAACCTTGATTGAACAGGACTTTTGATATCATATTCAGTAATTTATTCCATTTTGCTGATCATAGCCGAGGCTGTCTTATTTAGCATTCAAAGCCCGGATCCTGGCTTTTCTGGGTGAAGGTTCCCACTTCACCTTATGTTAGCTTGATGAAAAGGACATTTATTGTGATATATTGAACACAAAACTATGCCAGCAGATGCCTTGTGCTGCATTTGATCATTGGGGCCACGTGTGTCACTATGCGGACTTGTTAAACTGTTACCATAGGGTACCCAGGACCAACTCAAGTCTCCATGGTAACAAGCTGCGACATGAACTGACCAGTGGCACTCATTAAAAAAGAAAAAAAAAACATTAAAAAAAACAACATTAAAACATTAAAAGGTGAAACCGACTTCACTGCATTAGTCAAAATGAACAACGGCATAAACCCACAGACAAGTCTATCTAAATTTTCTTAATGACTATTGTCTCCGTCCTTTAAACTTCGAAGGTGGGATAACTGGCCGACAATGCACACTAGGTGGTGCTATAATACCGATAATTGTGGCATTGCTTTTGTCCCGCATGGTTCTCCTTGTGCGCAAGGGCTTACTAAATGAGCTGAAAGGATGTATAGCAAAGTTTGTCACTTCTGCTTTGGCAACTAAAAATGGATGACTTTGTACAATATATTCATGGACAATATAATAGACATTGACAGTTAAGGATTTCCCCTTCTAAACAAGTTCATCTAAACCAGTATTGATGCAACTTTGTCGCCACTTGCACAAATCAAGAATCCCATATGTTGCATATCGTTAGACTGTATGTCACATTCCCTTAAGAGGTTTGAAGCATTACATGATAAAAATAGTCCCCCCCCCTTTAAACCCTGAAGATCAGAGACGCGTTCCTCGAACACATTTACAAAAGTTGATTTTTGTAAAAATGTTTGTATTTCTGGTTTCAACTGAGCAATGACTGCCCATATCTGCATATGTGTCTGATTAGTTTTTCTGTAACCCAACTAATAACTATCCTACAGCAGGATTTTTACTTTTCATATTTGAATTTTCTCCAGATGGAGTGTTGAGAATGCTGCTGTAGAGAAATCGACTTGGACATCTGCAAATATGTCAACTGGAAATATTAGAGATAAAGTTGCATTGGTGATCTATCCTCAATGCTATTTTACATTTACTCTTCGAATCCTTGATTCAGGTCCTATGTCCTGGGATTTTCTTTGTTTCTCCCCCCATAGTACCAGATTAACTTAGCACATGTCAATCGCCATCTGTTCAACTGGCTCCCTGCCTGTGTCATGTATACCGTATCCATTCACACTGTATATTACGGTGGGTGCATTTACCACAAAAAATACTGAGTAAGCCACGGTTGGGGGAGTAAATTGTTACTGTGCAGTTATTTTAAGTGTGCCGCGCCCTCCGACTCTGCTCCGGTGGCTGGCTTGAGCATATTAAAACAACAGTGAGCATCCTTTCACTAATCTGCTTAGAGTCAGCATCTGCCTTCTCTTCCTCTTTCCGTCCGTGGCTCTTCATTGTCAAGCGTACAAATACAGACATAGGCAAACACATGCGCTTTTTTTCATATCTTTGTTCACTTTTTATGCCCGTGGTAAGTTAGAGTTCCAAAGCAGGAGGGCCTTTTTCTGTTTTTCTGTTTTATAGCATTTGCACTCATACACACACATTCAGTCACACACACACACAGGCTGGTGGTGGTTCACCACAGGGCGTAGCCGGGTTCAGCTAAACTGAAATAAACACACGTCATTAACGTCTTTAAAACGTTATTTCTCTTTGTGATCCCGCGCACACAGCCACAAAAAAACAGTGTTCTCCGGCTATAATTTTGGCTGGCTGACGCTATTGGTGTTGTTCGATGAGGCAACCCTTCGACTCCTGCAGTGTGTTTATATTATGCTGATTTGACTGGTGTTACTGTGCATGCAAATGTGTAGGCAAGAGGAGAGTTCACACATTACCTGCCATGCTCAATAGACTTTGAGTAAAGGTAGAGCCCAAAATCACTCTCCCATGTAGCCACAAGCTGCACAAACAGGCAGCTGACAGGATGTGGGCGACATAAAGGTCCCACATTGTTGCCTTGTTACGCTGTGCTAAGGTTGTGTATATACCATGGTTACTATCTATGAAAGTTGGTATATCATTTTGATAACCAAAGTCAGGCAAATTGGATTAACTGTATCACTTATACGCAGGCACAGTATACACATTCACTATGTGGTAGGAAAGATACTCACATACACCAGTATACTTTTTACTGTTACTGTAAGTAAAATACATGCATTAAAAAGACATTTGTGTAAAAATATTGGAATATTCTATGATTATACATGCATTAATAATGAGTGAGGGTCTGTTTATAATTATGAACTGAATTTAAAATGTAATAATTTCATCTAAAATGTACTTAAGTATAAGAACAAGTGGCATTAAATGTAAATGACGTTCCTGAATGCATTTAGTTAACTAGTGCCCAGGGCTGCTGTTGTTGTTGTTTGGAGACGGGTCATTTCTCTTTAAGAGAACCGTCCCACAAGCTGACGGTAGCAATGGGACGTATAGCGTGATTAGATTTCGAGCTGTTCCAAAGGAGTCACAGCTAATCCTAACACTTGAGCTGGCAGAGAAAGCACTGCAGCCAACCATCGCCCCCGGTGGAGAGACTGCCCCGACTGTTCTTTCAGTCCCACGTCTCTGCTGGGTCGGGTCCGGCCCGCTGGGTTTGAAGCATGCTCCAGACCAGAGTCAGGCTATTTTGAGGAATGTGGTCATGGTGATCTCAGAGGCGTGGTCCGACAGCCTCAAGTGCGGCCTGATGATGATCCTGTGTCATTCACCCGAATGGACGTTAAACCCTTTCCAGCCTTCCCTCCCACCAAGAGAACCGGCACCTCGTCCATTCTTCCACCTGGTCAATTTGTCTCGAAACACAGAAGACAATTCCTGTGACTCTTTAATGACCTTGTTTCCATTAACTCATCATTCAGGATAGATTCGGTCAAAGCATTTGTAAATGATTTGGCTATTCAATAAATATTGATTAACCACAAAAATGACCACAAAAATGACTTGCAACCCTGTTCCTTTTTTTAACAGAATTGTTAAACAAAAGTTCTTGTATTTAAACAATGGAGGTTAACTCATAATAATGCTCACTATGGTTGATGTGCATTGGCCGTTTGCAGAGGAATCTGTGTTTATTTGAAATGTAACACATGACAACACAAAAAACATTATTGTGTTCATTCAATAATGACGTAAAGTGGTCAAGCTTTCTATGTTCATTTGTCTTTTGTATCATTGTAAGGCCATGCTTTAGGGAAACCAAAACAACCCTCCTCAACTCAAGTAAAAGTTTTGCTGGTTGTCACATTGATCCATTAATTTTGTCTTCAGAGGTCAAAGCGGTTTCCTCTTCCTATGACAGCCTGACATGTCACTGTGCTTCACATTTGAAAGGATGGTATTGTACAGCATATCCTGAGTTTGGCAGTGACCTTAATGAAAGAGGCTAATCCTTAGTGGCATACAGCCTCTAACGCTCAGCTCACGGAAACAGCAATAGATCATTTACAGCACAGCAAAAAGCATTTGAAGCTGTTTTGTATTTTAATTAATGAAGGAAACAATATGGAGAGACCCAGCAGAGTCAGACCTGGTTTTGCTGCATGTGGGGCTCATAAATGGAGACTAACGCAGCCACAGAACATGCATTGCCAATTTTTTAGAGGGGGAGGGTACAAATATGATGCTGAAGCATTTGAGTGCGGTGACCCAGCTTTGTCAGCAGCTACAATGATATATTTCTAAATCATTCAACATACATAACATAAGTCACTTCTTGTCAATTCAGAGGCATACTGGTGTTTGTAGCCTTTATGGGGGGTGATTAATGCCAAAGAAGAGCGAGAGCATCAAAGCCTGTATGAGTGGGGTGATTGAAAGAGAAATGGGAATAGAGGAACTAGTGTCCCCAACACCAGTGCAGCTATTTCCAAGGTCAATTTGAGAGGTCAAATATTCCAACATGACAACGAACAGACATGAATGACACAGACACAATACATGCTGATCCGAATTCTTTTCTAGAAAATAGCTCTAATTCCCATTAACGCAGTAGTGAGAGTTATATTTAAAAAGAAGAAAAAGCATTTCGTCTGTTTACTAATAATTGATACATGTGGCTTAGGATAGAATAAGGATAGAGACCTTTTAAGGGGGAACTCTGGTCAACATTATAACAACTTATTTATAGTGTATATTTATTGAGCCAACTCATCAGTTAAATCTGAAATATCTTTTATGTCTGAAAACTATAGTCGTTTTAATGTGCCCTGACCCTTTGGAAATGAAAGGAACATTATACCCTTTATATATCTCTGAGGCGTTTTTTTGGCCTCTGCTCCGAAAATGGCCATGATGGATAAGAGCGACAGCTCCCTTAGCTGCTCAGAATCCTAAATGAGTCGAGTGTAAAATGACACTCTGGAGTGACGATTGGCTTAAAAAAAACCTCCCTAACCACCAAAACCTGCACGGAAGGTGGTAAAGTTACGACAATCAGTGTCGTCTCGGCTAGTGACTTTGTGCGTTTGCTGTTTTCTTTGTTAGCTTCTAGCGTTGATGGAAAACATGTATGTAAGAACCGCCATGGCAGATTTGTGGACTAGTTTGCATAACATATGTTCTAACTTGTTGGAGTTGTGTTTGGAGCGGGTATTACTTTATTAACAAGGTTGCAACATAAATGAGTCATGCTTTATAGTCAACGGTTAATCACATGATCTAATTACGTTTCCCTGTAATGATCGTTAGTTCTTGTGAACGGCCGAATGGTACGTCACTATTTAAATATTGCGGATGCAAGAAATTGTGGGATGGAGTTTTCTCTTTTCCTTTCGTAAAGGCGGGTCCAGTGGTTCCTATGCTAAAGGAGCAAGTAGGGAAGCATTGAAGGCCCTTTACTTAGCATTAGAGAATTCAAACAGCTCTTTTCATGTCGGCCACTTACACTACCTTGGGGGCATTTCACTCAGTTAGGGATTTTTGTAAACAAATTTGACATTCAAATCCAAGTCACGAAGCGGTGAACTTGAACTCGTGGAGTGGGCGAGTTCAAAGGTCTCCATACTGCCGCTTTCAATCTTATCTTAAAAATCCATTCATTTCTGCTATCCACCCATATTATTTGTTTATCATTATTTTCACTACCAGAATTTTTTTTTTTTTTTAACAATTATGACAGTGGGAGGCTGTCCACGATTTTTCCTCAATGGCAGCACTCTCCACCCTCCCCCCCCCCCCCCCCCCCGTGGCACGGATCACCCTCCATACACCATGTGGGCGGTGTCATGTGGAGCCACGCCTCCTTTTGCGCTGCTGCTGTTGCTGTGGCTGCCGCTGCCGAATCTGCCCGCTCGTTCGCGACCAGCCAGCAGAAGCAAGTGATCGGGACCGGAGTATGATCGCTGTCCGGAGAGCATAGATGTGCAAAACCCCTGGATTATCCTTGCGCTGGAGAGGCCAGAACCGACCACCGTGGACGACTGTATTCATCTAGTCGTCACAAAAAAAGGGAGCAAGAGCCACGGTGGAAAGCATGGCGGTAGAAGAGGAAGGTCTGCGGGTTTTCCAGAGCGTTAAAATAAAAATAGGTAAGACGAAAAGAAAAATCCCTACCCCCCCCCAGTCTGAGCGCCTTTATGGATGGCTCCATGTTAACGGGCCAGGCCGGCAGTGAGTGAGGAGGGGTCGGGGGGGGGGGGGGGGGTTGTCGGGGGGGCTGAATGCTGATCCGTCTCTTTCCTTCTGTTATTGTAATTCCACACACACGCGTTCCTGTCAGAGCTGTAAACAGCAGATTGATACAAAAAAAATAATAGTAAAAAAAAGAACTGTAATAATCGAGGGATTCGAAGCTTTGTGGGGATTTAGGCAGCTGGCACAAGAACCCAAATCATGTGTCAGAGGTCCACGTATGGAGACTCTTACTCCACAGCTGCACACATCCAGATGCTTTCTCTTGACACTATAAAAAGCCTTTATTACACCATAGCCGCTGCCATCCATTCATGTTATGGAACAACCCCCCCCCCCCATCCTTCTAAACACCTTTGTGTTTAACCGTCTAGCTATTGATCGCTAACCCAGATATCTATTTTTAGATATCTAGCTGGTCTCCAGTGAGCACCCTTGGTTTGCAGGAGGAGGTGGATTTCGTGGAGACGATTGTGTTTTTGCAATTCTGAGTGTCATGTTTGTACAAGAAGTTGTTCTTCTTGTATTTTTTTAATTTGTTTTAAAACTGTACACACTTGACACTGCAGCCGTCTGTATCTCATGGATTACACTAGATTATCATATACATTTATAATAATAATAATAGGACTACTGTGGAAATACTAGTAATATCCAAACAGGAGGGAGAAATCACCTTAGCTACTGTGATTGTGATTTTTACTGTATTAGGTTAGGGTGATGTCATATTTTCAATATTGTCACTAATCTGAATGTTGTTTTCTCGATAAATCAAGTAATTTGTTACCTTCACATATTAATCCACGAGTTGAAAAGCCAAACACTCAATTCATATTTGAGATGCTGTCTTTTGATAATTTTGGGGTGGTTTTTAGTATTTTAATGACAAAGTGAAATGAAGTTTCTGCCTACCGACAAACCCATTATTTAACCAACTGTTCCTACAATGTTAGTAAATCTTACTCCTGTACTATGGCACTATGGTGTTTCTTTAGTTGTTTTTTTCCTTTTAACATCAAAACATTTAAAGCAAACAGTCATTTCCTCTGTCTGCTTTAAACTGTCTTTTTTTTGACGTTTTGGAAGCGTCTGTTGCAGTTTCCCGTGACATCTGGCGGGCCAATCATCCTGGCTCCGCTGTCCGGTTTGTTTTGACTCCAAACAGGCGACAGGCGGAATGAGCATAGAAGAAGAAGAAAAAAAAATGACAACAAACACTCATTCAAGCTGCTGTGCTGTGTATTGATGCCAGCCACCATTTAGACCTTTTTCCGTGGAGTCGATGCTCAAAGTCAGGCCGTGTTTCCGAGCTCTTGTTAGAATCGTAGGTAAACAGCTGGAGGGAGAACCGCCCTGAGTTGATTCAAATCGTCCAGCCCCAGGGAGATGATATGCTGGAGGGGAGTTGTTGTGTTAACTCACAAAGGCCTTTGTCGATTGCAGCACTTTGTGAATGAATGTTCAGTCAGCCAGCAGCGCTGAGTTCCTGTGAAGGAAAAGTGAGCTGAGGACCACAGACTTCTTTCCTAGATACGATCACGCTTACTAATCACACCAGGGGGCTTTCCCCGAAATGTATGTCAAAGGACTCAACGCTGAAAAAAATGTGAGTTATTATATCAATGTACTGAATGTATATATAGATATATATTTTTTTAGTAGTATGCCTTAAATGCCTTAAAAATGAAAGGAAACTACAGGTTTTCGTCATTATTCTAAGCCAAAATTAGCTATTTTCTGCCTCTCAAAATGAAAGATTAAATTTTGAGTTCATATATTTAGGTCTGGGCTGTTCATTGGCCAAAAATAAGAAACCTTTGAAACATTTTAAACATAAATAAATTGTTAATAAAACCATTTGCAACACCCTGCCAACACCTGAATAAATGTACTTATTAAATTCCTTCACGGGAAAAATGATATCTGTAAAAATAGCTCACTAGCTCTATTATATGTGACGACTTGTTGAAGAACATTAACGTGGCCTGAGTTCCCTTGTTCCCGGTAGAGTAGCCTCTGCACTTGTTACCTAGCAGCAGTCACACTCGCTGTCAGTCTGATCCCCCCCCAAGGCACTCTGCTCCTGTCTTTGTAACCCTTGTATAACGACCGAGGCTGGCGGATGAGTCAGAGCTCCTAGTCTGCCAGGTATCTGTAGACGAGAGGGATAGACAGAGATAGGACTTGTGTTCTTCTCCCTCCGCCAGGTCGTGACTCTTTTTGTGTAGAAACGCACACTATTGAGGAAAAGAAAACGAGCGTCGCTACTGGGCCCCAAGTCCGTTTGGTCTGGCTGCCACAGGAAACAGGAAACATCCCCCCCAATTCACTTCCTGATTGGCTGGGATAGACTACAAAAGAATTGTGTCTTTTTTTCCCCCTGCATGGCAACAGGCTAATGCAAAGCAGATGCACGGGAGACACGGGGCGAGGGACAGAAGGTGGCGTCTCGCCCGTGGATAGCGGATAACGGGTGGAATCTCGGGGGCCACGGTCTTAACACGCCAGTGTGACGCGCTCGGACCGGACCCCACGCTAGTTGGCGTACGGTTTATTCAATCCGATGAGCGTTGCGCCATTGTTTACAGTTCGACGTTTGATCCCGAATGAAAGGTTTAGATCTTTCAAGAGCTCAGTGGGTTATTGGATTGGCCTAAGAGTAGATGATCTCCAGGGAACGTGCAGCTCTGCCTGTAAGCTGCTCCACCTGAACGCCCGAGGCCGCTGACCCTTGTCGGAAGGAGAGCCTGTGGAATACGCACACATCGAGGAGGACGGAAGAATTTGGAGGACTCAGGAGTGACAGAGACCCCCCCCCACCCCACACACACACAAACATCCCAGCACCTCCTTCCCTTGACAGCTGGCCAGCAGAGGTTCCCAAACTCCCTCCTGTCCAGACTGACAGGAGAGGGCCGGGGGGGAAGGACGGGGCTCTCTGGGTCGTTGGCTGTAAACACGTTTGTTGACTGTTGAGACGCAGGCCGTGTGGAATAATCCGGGCCCGAGTACAGCCGCTCTCACGGCGCTCAGTTAACGCCCCCCCCCCCCCCCCCCCCCCCCCCTGCCATCCACCCGCTGCGGGAAAACAGTATGAGGAACAGCGGGGAAGTGACGGAGTAGGGCCATCATGCAGGGTCAGCGGGGAGTAAACAAAGGGCCGCACGCGGAGCGCAGCTCCTCCAGGACGTCCTTCACGTGCCCCCTGGGGGGGAAAGGTCGGACCGGATCCCTCCCAGGGATGACCTCCCCCTTCGGGGAAACACTCGCTGCACCGCTCTGCAGAGAGAGAGAGAGAGAGAGAGAGAAACCCCGGAAGTGAGGGGAAGCGCGTCCATATATTGTTTCCATCTTGCGGGCAGGTTGGGTTTAACGGAAGAGTGGTGAAAAATGTCTGTAGCAAACGCACACGCTGATTAAATCGGATTTTGCAACAGTGTTGCTCTCCTCTGGCAACACGAGTAATGTCAGCTTGCCACACACAGACCTTACAGCCGACCCGCTCTCCCCTTCCTGTGGTGGCAAAAGATATCAAATCTCCACATCATTGTGTCCGTCGAGCCTGTTTGTGAGCTACAGGGGAGGCTTGTACCCATTTGACATTGTTTTTATTAGTATTGTATAATTGGACGTGGCAACCTGTGAGAGCAGCCTCTTTACGTACTTTTAGCCCAAACACGACTCTACACTGATCTGAAAGACGTGGGAACATACCAGGTGTCAGACCTGGATTTGTAACGTGCAGATTTTCCCCACACACAGTGTAACTTCACTTGACTTTGTGTATTTATTTTTGTCCTCCCAAGTTTTCCATTGAGTCTAACGAATCAGTTTGAACATTAGCTCCGGGGACACACTAGATGGAGAGCGAGTTTGATCAGTAACCAAAAGGTGGTTTATTGCAGCCCGTAACTGCGCCCCCCCCTCTCCCCCCTCTCCCCCCCCCACACCACCCCCACTTTCTACACACTATTTGCAACAAGCCTGACCCATGAATATTGAAATGATGCAGGAAGAGGGAAACCATGGTTTCAGAGGTTAGCAGGTTTTTATGGATTGTGGGTTTCAGTATGAGCAAGTGTGTGTGTGTGTGTGTGTGTGTGTGTGTGTGTGTTGCTGATGGGACTGCTTTGTAATAATTCAGTGATGTCAAGTTCATTAGTGCTGATTTGGGCCTCGTGACGATTGCTCACCTTGGAATATCGCTCGGTTAATACATTTTTTCCCCAAATAATCCTATTGGTGTTTGTTTTTTCTGTTTTTACTTAGTCCACGGACAGTCACCTTGTAATTTTGCGTACTCTGGAGTGGTTAGCTCTTCAATGGACTCCTTGATGGAAGGTTTGCGCTATAACCCGGGGATGTGGAGGTTTCAAGAGAACAGAACACCAAGACGACTGTTCATTCTTTTGCTGAAAAGGGTTTTCAGGCTTCTGCCTACGTGAAACCCACAAGTAGGATGAGCAGTCACTATATGATTTGGCTAATGGCTCAATAAATACTCATTCTGAGACTCCAAAGAATCATGTTGAAGGGTTTGTGGCAGTCATAAAAGTTTGTTTACGTTTCGTACAGTGTTTTTCTCTGCATCTGTCCATGAGGAACAGATCTTTTGGAGCCCGCACAGGGCCTCACGCGGTCGGCATTTACGACTGTGACCACTACGCCAAAATTGCTTCACAGCCCAGCGTGGTTTGTGAGTTCAAGTCTGTTTGACAAATGCGGGCGGTGGAGGCCTAAAAAACATTGAGTTGTGCCATGGGAAGTGAAGATTTTAGGGTTTTGGAGTTTGGGCCACAGTCAGACCTGTGGTTGTTTCATGTTTTAATGTCTCTCTCAAAAAGCTCCACGTTAACGGAAGTGCATTACCAAACACTGTAAGATGTGAACACTGCTAATGCGTGCTCTCGACTGCATTTCTTCTTTTATGCAGTAAATGATTAAGAAAGGTCCTCGTGTTGAATTTAAATCTGAGTTGCAACGACACAGGAATATTTTACTGTGGGATCACAGCTGCTGCTCTATACGTCCAAAGAGTACGGCTCTGTGTGTGTCCTTTTTAGAAAGACACTAATGACTTACAGGTTTATTTCCCTTCTTGTGTTGAGTCCCTAATTAGGCCTTTTCAAAGGAACTGCAGGATCATAAATTGTCCTCTTACAAGATTCAGTCCTTCTTTCCATTCTCACGGTGTCTCTCTATCACACACACACACACACACACACACACACCCACACACACACACACACACACACACACACAGGGGTAACGGGGTTGTTCACTGCCTTTTAAACTACATCTTGGATCCAGTTGGAATTCCTTCCCCCTCATATCATTTCCTGTTGTAGCTTTCTCCAAAACTAACCACTCTCCAGTTTTCTATCTGAATGACTCTCTCTCTCTTTCTCTTTCTCTCTCTCTCTCTCTCTCTCTCTCTCTGTCTCTGTCTGTGTGTGTCTCTCTCTCGCCCTTGATTGAGTAGAGTACACTGCTTGTATTTTCCCCAATGACCACCCCTCCACCATCCCCCGCCCTGCTCTCCTTTCCTAAAAGCCTGTGTTTCCCAGGCCTGCGGGCCGAGGGCGCGCAGCCACTGAAAGCGCTCACGTCCGCGCATCTTCCAGCGCGTTCATGTCAGAGGAGATTAGAATGACGACTTGTGCGGCGTATCTGTAACTGCACGCACAAGTGTGGCCCGAATGAAACGCGCCAAAAGAAGATGAGGAATGAAGCTGCGCGTTTAGCGTGTCCATTACGTCGCTTCCATCACCTGTGCTTCCTCATTTCATCCGTCTTTGCCTCCTTTTCTTCACTTTCCGCTGCAGGATGAGGCGGGTAGACAACCTTTTTTGTTTTTGTTTTGTTGATGTGCCAAAGTGCTCCCCTTCACTCTCCCCCATCTTTGGGGTGTCATCATTATTTCGCTGCAGCTCTATTTGCACTGTGTTTTCGCCAGGATATGAAGGCAATGTATTCTCCAAGGGCAGCTGCAGTGATGCTTGATGAAAAGACAGAGCCTGTAATGCTTATTTTGAAATCTCGAGTAGAGACAACGCATTGCCTCTGGAGAAAGTAAATGAGATAACGTGAAGAAAAAGAGGATGTAACCAGAAATAGAGGAGAGTGAAATCAGGTTGAGGCTAATTTTGAAAAGGAAACAAAAAGCACAATGTACGGTACACAAGCCCGACATAGATAAACATCCCCCTCCCTCTGAGTTGATTCAGACGAAAAGGAAAACGAATGGCAGCACATGAACCAGAAGGAAAAGAAAGTATGAGAGACAGTATCACCCCCTCTGGTTCATCCTTTCCTTTCGCATCCGACTCACTCTCCACCGCACAAAAACACACACGCAATATCACTGTTGTAATAAACTTCCCTCAAACCGAATAACTCTGCGGCTTATCGACTCCTCCAGAAAGACAACTGCCCAGCACTTCCTTTTCCCCTAGACAGGAAGCAGCGAGGTGTCACCCTGAATCTGTCGCGCTGGCTCTTAGTGGGCCGGTGCTGCTCAGGAGGATCCACGGGAGGCCTCTGCATCTCTGGCCTCATACCTACAGATTGCATTGTGATTTGAAGTGCCGTCGACATCGCATGGTTTGGCATTCGCGGGTAGTGAAAGGAATGATGTTTTCAAAACTCTCACAAAAATCATGATAGGTGCGTCTCTTTGTTTTGTGTATTCATTTGTAGGATGTTTATCCACACTTTCATCTGTGATGAATTGAGCTTGTCCTTTTATGGTGGCAACATGAACTTCTAACCTCACGTTGGTGATGCTGTTCCTGAATAATATCTGTGATGGGATCTTGGCTCCTGCAATGCAGTGAATACTACAGTACTACTACAATACTACTACATGAATGCAGTGTTTTAGAATGACTGAAAACAAATGGATGTTCTCTATGTTCTCTATTATCTCCAGCGAGTTTCAAGTCCCAGCACGTTGATTTTCATGCCCTATTAGACTTGAATACTCTGGCTGCTGGGAAAGAAAAATACACTAATCCAAGAGAGTTTGTGCCAGTACTGTTGAGAAAAGATACAATATTAGGAGTGGAATTGTGCTTATACATGCTTAACCAATCATACAGTGCTGGAACTGTGCGTGTGACGAGAATATATAAACTTTCTCCTGTAACTACGATTTCGGCACGGAGGTTTGTTCCTGCACTGTGAGTTGAGTCATTAAGCACACACACACACACACACACACAAAGAGCTGCGAAAGCTGCGGTAATCCCCATGATGTTTTGGTTACTCGGATGACTTGGGTGGTGAAATCCAATCAAGGGACCTCGCAGGTCATGGATGAGAGCCGCAGGAAAAAAAGAGATGGGAGTGAATCCGGGAGCAGCGGAGGTGAAAGAGGAGGATTACAGGAGGGAGATAAAATAAATGTGCGAGAATAAATGAGGAACAATCAGAGACGGAGGCGGGGGGGGAGATGAGGGATAAAGACGGAGATAAGAGAGACATGCGTCATCGCAGTCGGACTCTGCAGTGGAGCACGCGTCTTCTACTACAGCGCAGGTGTCTTTTTGATGGGTGAATCGATGTTGTTGTGAATTGCCGCGTAAATGTAAAACCCGCTGTATGAAGTTGTTGCACTGCGTCAGGCCACAAACCTCTGTTTGTCTCAGCGTGGTTCTCAAGTGCACTCGTCCTCTTTGTAGAATGATGCATCAGAGGTGGAGATCGAGCAGATAAGCGGGCCGTTTGTCACTCTTATTGCATATTGAAATGAGCAAATTGAGAAAGAGAGGCACTAGGAGGAACTGCCCAATGTGTAGAAGGGCTAAAAAGATACACCTGACCTTTGTTCCCCCAACATGGGGTTGCTCTATGTGTGTCTTTAACAGGTTTTGGACAGTGGAGCTGTGAGGCACTGGGGAATAAACTGGGTCACGCTACAAAGAAAACAATTTATTTCAACAACACATTTTCATGGTTTACAACAAGATAACATCAAATACCACAAGGCCTAACCGTTTTAAAGTTTCACACATTTCAGTGCAGGAATGCCTGTTTGAAACCGATTGGACTCCTGACTGCAGAAGAGACCTACCAGTGTAAATAATTATAAATAAATCACAGGTTCTGCGTAACACACTGTAGTTGCATGTTATTGACTGCTTTAAGACGTGTCGTTATTGTGGTAGCTCTCCTTGTTTACCAAACACACTCCTTTTCAACTTTTCCTCCTCAGGTATCAAACTGGTTGTGTTTGTATTCCGTTGTTGTGCAATCCCACACACGAGGTGTCAGAGCCGCAGGACTGCGGTGCAGTGACATCAACTTTAGTTATCGATAAGACAGGCTGAAGTGTTAACAGCCCAAAACACAAGACATCAGACGAAAGCTACAGCAGTGGTCGATTTCTACTGCATTCCTCAAGATATACAATTGAAACAGTGGACACTTTTCCTTTACTAAAATGAAACAATTTGGGGCAAGGGGAAAGATCATAAGTAGACACTGCTTGATTTTGCCGGAAATTGTTTGGAGTCGCCGTCGATGGGGATTACATTTGGAAGAGAAAGTTTCAGTATGCAAACATTGTAACTCAGCCTGCACTGCCATGCTGCCATTGTTAAGGAGTTACTCCTTTAAGGCCAGAAATAAACGCGCGAGACGTCGGCCGAATGGCGGCGTCAGATTGGCGTGCAGATAATGGAGTGTCACTGGAGCAAACAGGGACGCGGTGGCACGAACACACACGTAACTCAAGACTACTTTAGCCTCTTTAGCCTCTCTGCTCCTCAGCGTGAAGAGAAACCCAGTAAGGGAACCGAGTACTGACTAATATGAAAGCACGGCTTCATGAAGGACAAAAGTGCTCCGTAGGGACTGATTGGAGCACCGCCTTACCGCGGTGTGTGTGTGTGTGTGTGTGTGTTTGTGTGATCCTGTGGGTGGTTGGACCACATTCTCGTCAAAGGGAGTGCTATCTGTTTGACAAACATATTGGGGTCAGGATTCAGGATGTGTCTCGCGCAGATTTTTTCATTCGCAGTTCACACTCAACGCAACACACAGGTTGTATTTGCCTTCATATTTTTGCGTCTAAAAGGAGTCTACCTGGCAGAGCTAAGCTCATTACATGTGAGGCGGGCAGATTATTCAAAGCCAGGCAAACAGGTGTGAACTTACATAATAGCATTGCATTTTAAACCTAGCGTGCTTTCATTGTTAATGAATAAGTAATGGCATACAGCAGTGTGCATGAATAAACACCGCGCTGCTGCTTACAACAGCGTTTCTAAATAACAAGAAGCCCGCTCTCCTTTTTCTCTGTGCAGGAGAAGCCAAAAACATCCCGCCGTACCCGGGGCCCAACAGGATGAGGGACTGCTACTGCACCGTCAACCTGGACCAAGAAGAGGTCTTCAGGACCAAGATCATAGAGAAGTCGCTTTGGTACGTTCAGGGACCCTCATTCCGTTTTTTTTGTTTTTGTTTTGTCATCCCATCAGTCCGTCTTTCCAGAAACTTCTCGTCGGTCAAAACACAAAGGTTAATAAGTGAGGAAAATTACAACCAATTATATTCACAAACAGTAACTTGACTTGACTGAATGACTAGTATGAATAAAACATTTACTTCAGCAGGTTAGCGCTGTAGTTTTAGTTCAGCCAATGTTTTGTCAAGATAAGCGATGCTATTGATCTTTAATAAAGATGAAATGGGTTTTTTTACTAGCTAGATCTCGTGTTAATTATGTACAAAGATTCCGTACATTCTTTGGCCACAGAATGAATCCATACTTGGGTGTTATTATATAAACACAGCAGACTTCTGTATGGATAGAGTAAATATGTTCAAAGCACACTAAAGGGAAAATGCTTGGATGACAAAGTACTCTACTGGAAGTGGAATTTGATCGTTTTGGATTCAATGAAAACATAAAGAAAATGTCCCCTTCTCCTCTTACATAGTTGACTTAATTAGATTACGTTTTGAGTGTTAAACACGGCTCTGCCTGCCCATCCGTCCACTGGTCCCCCGTCTGTCTTAATGGGGGAAGTCAGTAATTGTCAGCAGCGACCCTGAGGGCTCAGCTCACGAGATTCTCATATAAGTAATTCATCTATGACCGTTGTTTAGGTAAGGCAGAGCATGGCAGTCACAATCGGGCCTATTGTTATAGGTGAGCGAGCTGTAGCGTCAACGTGACTCAAGGCAACATGTAAAGGCATGTGATCTTTTTTTCTAAATGTCTGGCCAAGGAACAAAATCAATCATCTTTGGGTAAGGAGGAAGTGAGAATTGAGCCTATGATGTTTGGAGGTCCGACTGTACGTTCAAAGTCAGACGGCAACGCTGGAAAATATTAAGGAAGGGGCACGAGTGGTTTCAGATGAACCAATCAATCAGTCACTTAGTTGGTGGATAAAGAATGAATGAGAGCATGAGACAAATACTAGAAGGTGCTTATCATACTAAAGCTGCTTTCTCTGTCGATTCGGGTCCGTGGGCAGCGGGTCGCTGCTGCAGTCTGAGCTGAGTTCCTGGTGAACTTGAGTGAATTTGTGGAATTTTTTGCCAGAATTGGACCCGATTGGCACTCGAGTTACGGAAATACAACATCTTCTCTCTGACGGTCTTGTTCAATTACTCAATCAAACAAGAGGAGTCTCTAATCCCAGTTTGTGTCTCCTCTATTCTCCAGTCCATTCTATGGGGAGGACTTTTACTGTGAGATTCCACGTAGCTTCAGACACCTCTCTTTCTACATCTTCGACAGGGACGTCTTCAGGAGGGACTCCAGTATCGGTGAGTAAGCAGCTGCAGAGGTCGCTCCCCAGTCTGTGTTGGTGTCGGGCATTCTTTCTTTGGGCTTTGTTCGTAAATCAGGCACTCAGGCGTAGCCGTGTTCAGGAAATCTCTCAATCATTGATATGCTTTGAATTTGGAATTCACCCTCTTTTTAAATCCTTCATCCTGAACCGTATAAGTAGACAAACAACTAAAAGACAAGTAAATGCCATGACTCACGTTTTCCAATTTCAAGTTTTCCAAAGAATTGTATGTATCAGGGTTTGGCTTTTTTAAAATGAAAATCTGCAGATGAATTGAAAATGTGAAGTTGTGTTTATTCTGTTTTTGCCGAAATATAGCAAAGCAAAGCAGTTTCTACCCAGCAACCAGGTCTACTAAATAAAAACACTTTTAAAAATGAACGTAAAAAGTAACAAAAACTTGATATCCATATCATTTAAAATGGTATGAACATTTGATATTAAAAATATTCAACTGTTAAATAATTAAATAACTCTAATCAAAGACGAAGGAACAGAGCAAATGTTTTATTCACGAGTAGTGACATTTGAGAGGTGAGATACAGACATAAATAGGCCCTTTATGCTAAGCCAATAAAAAAAAAAAGCTGTGTGTCCGTTTGTGTGAGGGCGGATGTTTTTGTAGGTGCCATTGGGTGTGTTAGTGTGCATCGTGGTGGGTTTGTATTTGTGTGCGTATGACAGACCACAAACTGAAAAATATTTCTCAGGATGTGATTTGTATCATCAGCAGCTCCCCTTTTCTTCATGGGTGTTGTTAACGGAGAAGTTGTTGGTTAGTTTCAGGGTGGAAATGTCAGTGTCAAATCCAGGCCACCGACAGCACACTTATTGCCAGGTGCCTGCATGAGATGTAGTGTGTGTTTTGACAGCAGGTGTGTGATCTGTCCAAGTAGTTAAAGCTTCCATCTAAGCACGTAGATGTTTTAGGAAAGCCCAGTGTTTCCCCCGTTGTTGCATTGGGGAGGCGCCCTGCAAAAACCCAGGGGGAAACAATGAAGAAGTTGAACCCATTTGACTTTGTGTATTAATGTGTGTAAAATGTGTGTGTGTAGGCAAGGTTGCAGTGAAGAAAGAGGACCTGCAGAAATATCACGGCAAAGACACCTGGTTCCAGCTACAACCTGTCAGCGCTGACTCAGAAGTGCAGGTCAGTACAGAGAGAGAAACACACAGACACGCACAAAACAAAGCACTCTTCTCTTCCTCTTTTCTCACAGATCCTCCTGTTGTTTTTGCCACAGAAACCACATGGCTGTTAGTTTCAGGGCTGGATGCGTTTTGATATTGACCAAAATGAACCGGGGTCGGACGCTTGCTCGGGCTTACTTTGACAGGCATATATCAGAAACACAGATTATATTTCTAATCTCCCCTGTTCTCCAGTCAATGCACTAATTCCATCAGTACAAAAACACATTTCTCACTTAACCCAACCAACGTCCTTGAATTGCAACATTTCCTTTTATAGAAACTGGACTAGCAGAGGAGTGAGTATAATATGACTGATGCAATAAGTTCTGTGGAAAAGTTAAATCCAAAACACCCTTTCAAATTTTACTAAACTGCTGGGTTTTGCTAATACAACCTTCCACAGTTTCCTTTTAGCGTGAGTTTAAAAACACTGAGCTGGTTTGTTTATTACTAAATTACCTTGTTATACCTGCTCTACAGTAACACTACATGGGTTGTCCCTTGTTGTCAAATAATGTGCTGTTCAGCAAAAGTTACATGAATGTGCTTTAAATGTGGCGTCTTTAATTGAAAACGAATTATTTTGGGAGAAAACCTTCATTTTATTCCTTAAATCAAGGTATCAAAGAAGTATTTTGTGGTTTTAAGCGACACCCAGCAGACACCTGCATGCCGCATGTGCCTTGATGTGTGATGGTGTTTTTGCATGTCGATGTAAGGGGGGGCAGAATCCAAACAAACACAGAATGTGTGCACCTGAAACACCTGAGCCTGCAGGGTCAAAGTCACCTGCCTCTCTGTGTGCACCCACTTGCTCAGTTTGAACACGCACTTATGATCAAGATCACTATATTTCCTTCTTCTCTTATTCCTCTTTTTTTGATGAAAGGTTAGCTGTGATAAAAAGTAAAATGTGTTTGGGTGAATCCGAAGCAAATCCAAAAACAACATGTTTCCTTGTTGTCACAAGAGCAGGAAAGTCCTGCACAATTCATAGAAGCATTTAAAAGTGAACTTTGTAGCTTTTAATCATTGAAATCAATTTCATCTGCCATCCACTTTACACCTCTCATGGGGGATTCTCAGCAAATTGTTAACAAACAAAATAGTCAATTTCATTTTACACAGCTTTGTTCCACTCCTAGTAATCCAGCTGTGAGCGGGTTCCCCCTCACATGCCCTACACGCTCATTTGACATATGTGCAACATTTTCTACCATCGAGTGTTTCAGCAAGTCTCACATACCCACACGCTCAGTCACACACATGTACGCACACACCCAGCACATGGCACAACTCACACAGTGACACGGTAACATCTGCAGGCAGATGGGTGTGTGTGTGTAGCCCTGGACCAGCGATCCGAAACAGAGACACATTCATCCGAGGAGCCGGGGAGAGGAAGGATGTGTGAGAGAATGAGAGAGAAGAGAGAAAGCGGGGGAGACGGATCAGATGATGTAGGAAGATAGAGTGTCTCTCTTCTCTTGCCATAGAGGACACATTGTTTGACATGTGTAAGTGTGCATGTTTGTCCACTACTTGTGAGTTTGCATACTGATGCTGTTAATTAATGGAGCTTTTCTCGACAGCTGGACCACTACACTGTCATTATGTCATTAATCCAATCACTTCACAGAGGGAACATAACTTCAGCAGCTCGCAGCTATTTAGTGTCTCTGTTGGTGGAGCGATGCCACTTTTTCACGTTTGTGTCTCTTGTCTTTTATATTGGGATTTACCAAAGGCATTATTTGTTGACCGTTTATTTGGCCAAAACCTACCGTAAATCTGGCCTTTTCTAAAAAAAAACCACTTTCAACTAATTCCAGCCCCATACAGTGTGGTGTATGGCACGTGTCTTGTTGTATGAACTGGATTTGTATGTCCGGTAGTACTGGCATAGGTCAAGAAGTGGTAATTCAATGGAGTAAAGCAACTGGACGCGACACTGTCCCATCTGAACCACGTATCTCCGTCAGATGTTTCTTTACAGAAAACATGGAGGATTACATACTTGTCACCAAAGCGTAAAACAAGATGCAAGTTTAACATGTTTGGGATTGGATTAAGTTCCTGTTTTTGTCAGTAAAAGTTTCTCTTGCGTCACAAGCCAGCTCTGCCGTAAACAAACGCACGGTCTAAACCTGTGACTGGGCGCCTGGCTGAGTGGTGGACGCCACTGTTGTACAGACGTCGAAGCGCTCAGCAGCTTCTCTGCAGGACGCCGAATGTTTCAGTGCATAACAAGTACGTGTTTGTGTGTTTGTGTTCCGTAGGGAAAGGTGCACCTGGAGCTGCGTCTGAGTGAGGTCATCACGGACAGTGGGGCCATTAATCACAAACTAGCCACACGGTGAGTCTCACGCACACGCACACACACACACACACACACACACAATTCTTATTTATTGGACTCGTGTAAAAAAATATACAAATAAAGGCTGGCAATGAGGCGCTACATACTGCAGTATCAGTTACTCCACCATGAAATAGCTTTTAAACTGTGGAGGAATATCACGACATTGTGTTTGGGCTTTCATGGTCGCCAGAAGATGTATCGTGGAGACTTTGTTGATCCCCTGACTTTTCTTCTCAAATGAACATCGAGGTTGGCCAGACACAGTGCAGCACATGGCTATCTGGATATGGGCCGGTGTACATGTCAAATTTAGATCCTGCGCTGTGCACACCTGTTTTTGATACATTGTGCCGCTGTTATGCATGGCTTGTTGCCCAGCAACAGCGTTTGACAGGCAGTGAGAGGGCTGGAGGAACGCATTGTTTAAAATAAATCTGTTTTTTGAATGTGTGAACCAGTATCCATGCAAGATGGATGTCATTGACTCACACATCTGCCGTTACTCACTCATTGTGTCAGTGTGCGGCCGCGTTGCCGTGTGTGTGTGTGTGTGTGTGATGTGTGAACTTGAGCGCTGGCGGTGGATCAATAATGTGCTGATGATCTGGATGGATTATTCTGTGCGTGAATGTTTGTGTGAGAAGTCCATTGAAGAGCCGGTGTGGCTCGGTTCCCAGAGCCCAATGTGGGGGAGGAGCTTAGGGCAGCAGGTGATCTATGTTTTCTCTACGAAGACAGGTGCCCGAGGGGGACCGAGGTATTGCTGCCCGCATTCAACTCTAAAAGTAACTGATTGAAGGCAGTGGTGTTTAGTGAATGATAATTAATGTTGTTTATTGTAGCATGTTAACTCAAGTCACATGAAGACAATGTATGATCTGTATTGCAAAATGTGGCCCGTCTTCCTACAGCTACAACAATAATACACTAAAGAATAATAAGTAATAATGACCAAATATTATGATGTACAATGTAATAACTCTTATTTTTTGCATACTAAGTACTTCTACTCTATACCAGTACTATACATTAATTTAATAATGACAACATTTTCCTTTTTAGTCCAGACATTCTTCTGCCTTGTCAAAATGACGCCTACATAAAACCCAAAGCAACTCGAGCACTAACATTCAGGGTGTGTTCTTCTAACCGCGAGCCTCAAACTGCTTGCCTTGAGCAGAGATGAGGAGCAGTAGGGAGGACTCATTTCCTACGAATGTCACACCCTCTAATTTCATTCTTCAAAATGATTGTCTCAAGCCTCAGCTGACGTTGACGCTTTTCAAATTCGACACATCCGAGTCTGGGGCCACAAAGCTCGCAAAACCTGTGAACAGACATAGATGTGTGAATATTGATGGGATTCCCCTTAAAGTAATAGTCTGCATAATAGGTGTGAAACTTTTTTAACCATGTGGTTAACTGGTGGTTCATTCCACGAATCTCAGACCAAGAAACGTCGTACAAACACTGACTTTGAGGGTTTTACCTAAATATTTCAGTTACTTGTAATAGTGCACCTGTCAGTGACACAGACTCCTAATCCCCATTTCTTCTGTCTGTGGTTTTGGCACCGTGACGTTTGTCATTTCCCTCATACTTGAGCCAAATTGAATCGGTTACGTGGACACAATAGAGAAGCGCATTGACCTAATATGAGTAATGCCGTCAAAAAACAAATAAGTCTGGGGCTTCACCACCCTCGTCTGGCGTGTCAGAGGGCCGGGGTGAGAGAGGGAGAGCGGCCGAGCGAGGGCCAGATAGTAGGCCAAGCAGGGGTTATATAAACAAGCTTATTGGACAGGAAGCGCCGTGGCATTAGTGATGCTTAACCCAGCCCTCTCCTTATTCGTTATTAGGAACCAGTGTGTGATTGTGTGCGTGTCTGTGTGTGTGTGTGTGTGTCTGTTTGTGTGTGTTTAGTCAGTTCAGTTGTGGCCAGCGCTGCGATTTGCAGCGTAATTCATCATGTGGTGTGAGTAGTGGTGGGTTGCTGTGACACACAGGAAGTGATTCGTCCCACTGGGTGTCCTGTCCGGTTTGCTAATCTCCTTACTGCATGATGTCATTGGACACAGGATGCAATAGAAGGATGGATGGACAGGAACAAAATACACATATCTGTCCGCTTTTCATCTGTGTTGGAAGTTTCTACAACAGCAGCCAACAACATGAATCCTTGTAGGCAATGAGAAAGCAAATACATTTAAATATAAATGATCATATGCATATGCGTGCATTTTTGCGATGTGATTTGCAAAAAGGAATTTCTGCAGAACTGGAAAAGCTAAATGTTTTCTGCTTTTCTCGTCCTTTATTATCACTTCTTGTTCTCAGTCAGATTCCTCTGTCAGAGGTCTAAAGAGATGCTCCCCTATGCTTTCTTTGTTTTATTTTTTTCCTCCACATGGTCCGTGGTCTTTGTGCTGTGTTTGTAGTTGCTGGATAACACGGGATTTAAAATTGGCACAAGTCTTGGCCAACAGCTCAAATGGAATTACTTCCCTGCGTCCCTTTTCATCTGTCGTCTCTCTCTGCTTCTGCTGTTCTTACGGACACACCTAACATTGAGACCAGGGACCGCCTTCACATACTGAGGAAATTCTTAAAGAGAGCTCTTAAAATTGCTTGCAAGTACTTCCAGCGTAGGAGTCAGCTGCAGTGTGAATGGACCAGATGTTTTATGACTGTGAAAGGGGGCGGTTGAGTGGATTGCTTGATATGATGCTCTCATTTGATGTTTTTTAATTATTTTTTAAACATTCTATTCAGATAATTTGGCATGCTGTCGTGAGAAAGTATAAATACTATAAATATATGTAATTATTAACATTTCAGGGCCTTGGTAATGTGCATGGACTACTGGCTTTGCTTACTGGGATACCTAATGGACGAGAGACGTCTTTTTAGTGAAATGTCCTTTGACAAGCAGTGGCAAGTTTCTTATATTCACACAAAGCTGTGTTTCGTGTGTCCCGTGTCTTAAGACTTTCTTTCTCGATTACCAGTTCTGTGTTACGGAGAACTTTGTGTAATCATTTTCAAGCTAGGACTTCAAATTCAAATTTCTGAAGTGAGGTGAAAGCTGCATTAGGACACTTTCTGTTGCCGAGATGAAAAGCCTTTTAGTTTCAGAATCAACATTGCAATGGAGTCTGGTTTTTGTTCATTTGATAATTAAGGTCCAACAGATCTTTTAGCTCTTTGGTCAAACCACTTTTCTACTGTATCATGCTGCGCAGGTGGCATATCTTCTTGTTTACTTGAAATTGCATGTTTCATACGGTCTCTGAGGGTTGACTAGGGCAATGAGATTCCTGCCGCCGGTGTAGGCGAAAGATCGGGTTTCAATTCTCAGATCTGGTGACCCTTTTACATTAGTCATTTGATTATGTGATAACTTAATAGAGCTTGAAGAGTCCTCTGGGAGTAGGCTCATATTCTCCATACTAAGTATGGCCCCGGGCTTTTGGCATTTGGAGATCATGTTCCTGTATTTTGGGTCATCAAAAGATAATAGCTAAGCTTACTAACATGGCAGCTACTATGTTACCATTGTATTGAAAAATAAGGTAGCATAATAAAGATACTTAAAGCACCTCATGAAAAGCATTTGTCTATATTCAATTGTATATAATAGACCATTAAATTTGTATTGCTATCACACACACCTGATGTTTAGGCTATAGGGTGAGTGCAGCCACAGCGTAGGACGAGATTACACATTGCTAATTGGCATTAGGTCAGTGTGTTACAGGTGTGGGTGTGTGTGCTTATGCTTTTACAGTAGCGTGCTTATTCATTCATGGTTTTTGTGTGTTTCTCAACAGTGTTTTGGAGTGCCAAGGTCTTCCAATCGTCAACGGACAATGTGATCCCTATGCGGCCGTCTCCTTACTAGGACCTTCAAGGTCAGATCGCTCACACAATTAGACGTGTTTTAACCTGACACAAACTTTGTTTTTCACGTGAACTTCTGATAAACATGTGGTGCTGCTTCTCTCAGGTCGGAAGCCAAGAAGACCAAAGTGAAGAGGAAAACTAATAATCCACAGTTTGATGAGGTTTTCTATTTTGAGGTAACCATATCTGCTTGTTAGTTGTTAATTATTATATACAAACATCATTTTCTCAACATTCAGAAACATTCAGTTTCTCAGTGAGAAGACGTGTTTTCATGTTGAGTGTAAGTCAAAGCTATAGATATTTTATGTGTATACATCTCAAACACGAAATGTAATGTTGTGTTACAAAACCAACTGCAAACACATACAATTTGGCAGTATTTTCTCTTCTCTGAATGTCTCAAAAACCTTTTTTAATTATATTTTTATTAGATATAGACAGACAAACCTTCTTTCACACTGCCCCCGTTAACCCCCCCCCGCTCACCAGCCGCTCCGCTCCCAGATTTGTGTGTCACTCCTCCCTCTGGCCTCCCCGCCGCAGCACTAGAAGACAGCAGGACAAGAGTATGATTGATTCGGACAAACCGCCATCAAACAATCTGGCCCATTGATTTCTATTTGACAAGACCGTCTCATTTATTCACGTAAAGAGGACTCATACCCTGTGGTGCTGTCTGCCTGCAGCCCCCCCCTTCTGAGGCCTCCAATCCACACGCAGACACGGGCCATTCATCATGTCTTGTCATTTGCTTGTCCTTTTCTTATTGTTTTGGATTTAACTTTCTCGTTGCTCCAAACTTACATGGAACGCGGCACATTCTTATCACGGATTGATCACATTTTGATTTATTTTTCAGCAGCATCTTAGGATTTGCAATGTAATATTAGAACATCTGTTGTCTCAATTAGGGCAGCAATTTACATTTGATTCTGCCAATTTATAAATAGTTTTCTCTATAAATGTTGAAAAATGCATCATGACATTGGTGACATATAAAAACAAGGTGGTTCTTTCGGTCAACATGGAAATAATATCCTATAACATAAAAAATTCCTCACATTAGTGAAACTGAATCCATGACAAAAACGAGTACTCGATTATGGAATAGGTTTTGTGTTGATTGATTAATCAGCAAAGTCCTGTCCCTGCTTGCAGCAGCCATATGAACCATGTTCACCCTGCCTCCATTTCTAGGTGACGCGACCATTGAGCTACACAAAGCGCCATTTCGATATTGAAGAGGAGGACGTCGACAAGCTGGCGCTAAGGTGAGCCCACGCGCGAGGTTGGGTGTGCGTGCCGGTGCTGAGCGCCTCCTCGGGTTGAACTGTGCGCTGTGGTTTGTGATCAGGGTGGATCTGTGGAACGCCAGCAACCTGAAGTTCGGGGATGAGTTCCTGGGAGGGGTGCGAGTTCCCCTGCGGGTGTTGGGTCAGGCTGGTGTCCATGACGCATGGTAAGGGGAGCATTACACACACGTAACACAATCGGCTTTCACACACCGCTTTTTCCTTTTGGGTCTTTTCTTTAAATTGTATTTTCACTGGACACGTGCTGTACTGTATACCCTGTTGGATCCGGTTCGATTATGTCATCATTGTCCATTGACATTCTGAGTATGTGTTGCCACAGCAACAGCAGAGCAACAAGTATCAACAGTGACAACAGTTAAAGTTCTTATTAACCAGGGTTGAAGGTTCATGAATAATGGCAGGGCCGCTTTGGAAATACGGACCAAGATAATAAAAAATGTGTTTTTAATGTATTCCAATACCGCGTGGAAAAATCACATCCTGATCACAGACTGAATAAGAACTAATGCAGTTACTCACTTTTCTACATTTTCATTTGACATTGGGTTGTTGTGGCTCAACATAAGGTGAACACTTGCCTATTAACACATCAAGTAAACAACATCCTTAGTGGCCAAATGTTACTCCAATATTTACCTTCTGCTTAAGCTTGGTTTTGTCTCTACCAACTGAGTGAGAAGTGAGAAGTGAGAGTTTACTAAAACAATAAAGTTGCAGGCTGTTAAACCGAGAGGGGCTATAAAACTCAGCAGAGCTGAGGGAAGCCGTGTGCAATTTTATACAACGAATATTGAAAACATTGCGTTTACAGCTCTATTTTATCACAATTTTTCCAAAATGTTTGAGACAACCGTTGCCTGTAGTCTCCTCCAGGGTCGACCGGCGTCCGATCCGGCGTCTGATCTTTGTTTCTTCTCCAGGTACTTCCTCCAGCCCAGGGAGAACGGCGGGAAGTCGGTGAAGGTGGAGGAGCTCGGCTCTCTGCGCCTGAACATCGTTTACACCGAGGACCACGTCTTCCCCTCCGAACACTACACGCCCCTCAGAGACCTGCTGCTGCAATCTGCCAATGTCGCGGTGAGCACATATGAGCGGGGCCTCTGCTCTGCACGCACATTCCCAATAGGGTGTCCCGCGGCGTCTCGTGCTCATTGACTGCCGCGCTCGCCACTGTTGGAAGGTTGCGCGTTGACCCCGCACGCCTCTCTTTGTCCAGCCCGTGTCGGCGTCCCCGGCTCACACCCTGGGGGAGGTGTGCCGGGAGAAGCAAGAAGCCGCCATCCCCCTCGTGCGCCTGTTTCTCCACTACGGCAAGATTGTGCCTTTCATCAGCACCATCGCTCACTCCGAAGTGCACCGCACGCAGTGAGTGTCCCGTCACAGGAAGGCAGAGCAGACGTCGGGCGAGTCCCCTGCTGAGAAAATGACTGTGTGGCTTTAGCCGATAGAAACGTTCTCAGTTCAATGATGATTGTAGAAATGAGGTCATCGTGTTGTCCATGAAAATCCAATTGCCTTGCATTTCTATCTGACTGTGACTCTATAGGCAGCAGCAGTAATTGTAGTTGAATCTCTGTGCGTAGGGACCCTAATACTATTTTCCGGGGAAACTCGCTGACTTCCAAGTGCATTGACGAGACCATGAAACTGGCAGGAATGCACTATCTGCAAGTGACACTCAAACCCATCATCGATGAGGTGATGCTCTCTGTTTGTTATTACCCTTTTCTGGGTTTCATTCATTTGTCTCGATCTGCAGCGGCTCTCCGAATACTTTTGCCAAATCAGATATTAATGGTTGTTTTAATACTGTTTGTAAATCTTCACAGATCTGCACCGACCACAAATCCTGTGAAATTGACCCGGTCAAGCTCAAAGAATCGGAGAACCTGGAGACGAACAGGGTAAGAACACGAGTGTGTTGGCTTGTGTGTCTGCGTGTGCGGGGTCAGTGTTACCTGACCTGCTCCTAACCTTATTTCCCTCTACAGGAAAATCTTCGTCACTATGTGGACCGGATCTTCGACGTCATCACCACCTCTGGCGTTCGCTGTCCCACCGTCATGTGTGACATCTTCTTCTCTTTGAGAGAGTCTGCTGCCACCCGTTTCCAAGGTAACTCACCCTCTCAATGACTTCCCAGCGATGAGGAAAGAGAGCAAGCTGCTGTTAAGTAACAGGAAATCGACAATAAAGAACGGGATGTGCAAGACGTCCAAGGACACTTTACTTGTGCTCTGCTATTTGCAGAGGTGGGATCAAGTCACTGTTAGGCAAGTCACAAGCAAGTCTCAAGTCATTGCCCTCGAGTCCCGAGTCAAGTCGAGTCAAAGACGAAGCAAGTCCCAAGTCGAGTCACAAGTCACAGCCAACAAGTCTCAAGTCGAGTCACAAGTCGTACCATTTTAGTTTCGAGTCATTTCGAGTCATTTTATTATAGTGGGGACGGGGAACCCTGGGTGATGGTGCGCTGCCTCACAGACCTAGACTACGAAGGGAAGGGTAATGGTGGATGGACTGTGACTGTGTTATAGTACTGTAACGCTCACCCCAATGCTGCAGCGTAAATAAGGAGGCGATGACTGGCTTGCAACTCCGCTGCATTTATTTATATAAAACAACTCAACTTTGGTCACTGTTGGCCGTCACCACGCCGAACGAACACTTCCGCATACACGGCCCCCCAAAACTCGGGTTGTCTCGCGTAACTACAGCTGGTAACGGAGCATAACGTGAACACATGCAACATCTGCATAACTGATTAACTAATAACTTTAACTCAGCTCATTACACTACTTTAAAACGGACGTTGACATAATGTTGGCGAGGATTTCCATCGGAGTCTGAATCCGGGTTCAAAAATCCCGATGTTTGTAACCATGAACGAGCTGTCTCGTTGATACGGTCAAATGGACTGCAGTGATTGGATGTCGTGCAGGCAGCGCGCGCTCTCTGCATACAGGTGTCGCATATTTTTTTGACAGATGCAGATAAACAGAGCGGCGCGGTGGTGTGAAAATGTTTTCCCCCAGTTTTCATGGGAAGTAGCAAGTCTTCTCGAGTCAAAGGGCTCGAGTCCAAGTCAAGTCACGAGTCATCGGTATTCAAGTCCAAGTCGAGTTGCAAGTCTTTGTACTTTTTGTCGAGTCGAGTCTCAAGTCATCAAATTCATGACTCGAGTCTGACTCGAGTCCAAGTCACATGACTCGAGTCCACACCTCTGGCTATTTGTGTCAAACCTGAAAACATTTAAGCCTCCCACTCGCTCATTATTGTCACGTGGGCAGCATGGAGCATGTTAGTCATGCTGTGCTGCCTCCTGTTGGCTGCCGCAGAGTACTGCAGTCCAAAGCAGAACAGCACAAATAGGCAGCTCTTAATCCAGACTGACTCTAGTTATCGAAAACATTCAATATAATTGAAGCAAGTTCATTGGAGTCAATCGTTACTATCATACTTTCTTCCTTTCTGCCCTCAAGTCGACCAAGATGTCCGATACACAGCAGTGAGCAGTTTTATTTTCCTGCGTTTCTTCGCTCCAGCCATACTCTCCCCCAACTTGTTCCATCTACGACCGCACCACCCGGTGAGTCCGATGTGCAACACAAACGTACATGCAGCCAACATATGAACATGTGCATGTATACCTCAGGAAATAACTGCTGCTGTAAATGTGTTGCGTTTCATTTCTAAAAGCAGATTTAGTTTTTCGTTGTCCTGAGATTTATTCACGGAATTCATATTATTCAAAGAAATATATTTTCTTTTTTTTGCAACATTTACGACGTTTTGTGCCTGTTGGCCTGGAAGTTTAAAGTTTATTCTTGACCTGGAAGACACTACAATTCTTTGTTTTTCAAGTCGAACCAGTGCGTTTAGGATGTGATCGTGTGTGATGGCGTTTCAAGATTGGAGACAAAGTCTTTTTGTCTCTTAGGATCCGGCCACCTCTCGAACCCTAACCCTAATCTCCAAGACCATCCAGACTCTGGGAAGCCTCGCCAAATCTAAATCTGTGAGTTTCTCTGCTCAAAATCTATTCTTCTGTACCTGTCTTAGACTTCAGCCCTAACCCATTTGTATTTCATTCTAAAAATGTTCTAATCTAGTCATTTCATTCTGTACTTGTTTTTTTTTCAAGGCCAATTTCAAAGAGTCTTATATGGCGGCATTTTACGACTACTTCAATGAGCAGAAATATTCGGACGCTGTGAAGAATGTAAGTGTTTTGTTTCTTTCCTCTTTACATGCTATTAATCTTCAGTTGTTGGACACAAGACTAGTATTCTCTTTGTCAGAAGACTAACTCTAATGAATGAGTAATGGAGGAGAGAATACATTTGAAAGAAAAATGAAAAAAGTAGAGCTAAGCTTTGGTGTACATAAAACTATAACACAATGTCAAGCATTTCATGGTTGGAATTCCTTGAATGTTCCATGAGAATGAAATATGGCGTTATTTTACTTCACCCACAGTTCCTGGACCTGATCTCCACCTCTGGAAAATGGGATCAGAGGAGTATTGAAACACCGATCATGCTCAAAGAAGGGTAAGGAATCAGTTAAACTGACATTCATGGGAGGAAGAAACGTCCATAAATACCACACATTACCACTCCTAAAAATATCTTATATTTGGTTAATTTAGAGACTTATTGGAACGCTTATTTGAGATTTTGTAGTCCGTTTTCATGTTTAGGGAAAGTAACTTTTTCACTGCAAATTAAGCAGCTTCGGTGCGAGTCTCTAAGTCACTTTAAAATTTAGAAAGAATATTCACTAATGAGTTGCATGAGAAAGTTTACCACCACACCACTGGCTCTGTCCATGGGTAACATATTACAGTAATGTCACATGTTATGTATTAATGGTTTAATCCGGAAATCCGTCAGTTGCCGAAGCAGGAAGGAATAGTCCAGTATATAACCTCCATTGAGGTGAATTTTCACTTTTAGTCTTTGGTGTTTGTTGGGTTTAGAGAAACAGATGTAAAATGTGTTAATTAGTGAGCCTTTGAAGTGCCTGTGAGGGTTTTTTTGTTTCCATTAGACATATATATATTGGTTCTTTCCTTCCTTAAACCAAACTATGATAACCTGCTTCTGGATGTAGCTGCATATTCATAATTCATACACAAGTTAGATTAATCTTCTCAGAGCTATTTACAATTTGTTGCACTATTCCTTTAAATTAGATTGCACCATTCCATGTTGCAGCCCTCCCGGTCTGATCCATTACCCAACTGAACAATTACAGCACAGATATACCCGCTGCTGTAAACTGAGCCCTCTCAACCAACACATGGGCCCTTGTTTTGATGACATTTCTGATGACGCTGTAGAAGCGAGGAGTTTCCAGTTTTGGACGTTAGTCGTGCCAGCTCCTCGCTCATCAACATCCCCACCCTCTTTTGTTTCTGCTACCGGGCGTAGGAGTGTAAAACTCTATATAAAGAGGGGTAATGGTAAGGGGTCAAAAGGCACGAAGGGCAGGTAAGAGCTTCTCTGTGTTAAGGCATTGCCCTTGTGACCCCCTGTGTGTGCACTGCAACCCCCCCGAACCAAGCGGGCCATGTTCTCTCCCACCAACATCATGCGATGCTGTAGATGCTGCCGCACTTTACTTTATATCCGAACTACACACAAGCCACCTCTCTGTTATTGTCCGGCACCATGTGGTGGATTTGAGTCTTGTGCACATACTGACTGTGATGGTATAAAGTAAAGTGTTCATATTTATGCCCTCACCAGTGCTGATTGCCAGGCACGCCTGGTACGGTAGGTCACCGTGCAAACATTTCTGGGGTCCGCATCTTGACCCCTCTAGACCCCAGACTGTGAACATATCACCACCACACACATTAGTGTTTCCAGCACAGCTGCGGGCGTCACGGCACATGTGAATCCAGCACGTTCCTACAAGTACAAGTCTCCCTGTGGGAGGGTTGGGACTTTGGTGTTTAGAACCCTTGTGCTTCATATTTCATGCTCCGGCCTTTCAAACTCTATAACCAAAAGACATCCTGGTGTTTACTCTCCCTTAGAGGACTGTGCCTGTTGTTTTACATGTTTTAGCCCATTAACAACGAATAGTGTGTAGGCAGTACCTCACATTACTGTCAGACATTTTCAAAAGCATAACATCATTTTTTTAAGTTAAAGGCATCGAATGGTTCCATTTATTTTATTAAATTGTATTTGCACAGACATTTCCTTGAGATTGATAAACTATCATAGCAGATTTATGCATAAATTCATTTATTTAGTGACAAATAAGCAGTTGCATTCTTAAGCTTTTGGATGTTTTCAGAATTTCCAGTCGAGAATTTACAAAGTAAGAAAATATCTAAATCCATATTCCGTTTATATGTCTTGTAAGGCTCTAACACTTTTTTTAATTATTAATTCATCTGCTGATCCTTTTCCTGTTTAATCATGTGACAAATTCAGGTTATTCGCAGGTTCTAGTGATTCAAAACATTCACCTGAACAATTCTTGATATTACTTTCAATTGTTTTTACATTTGACTAAACAATAAATAAATGAGGTCAGAATTATTTCAGATTTTTCTTCTTTAAATCAACTGATCAATATCCTTGATGTAAAAATGAATGTGACGAGATTCAGTATGATAGATTATCTTTCTCAAGTTTAAGTCTCTGCAAAGCGCTTTTTATAATGTTCTGACACAATAGGGAAATCCCTCTGAACTATTGGGTTATTATTTGGGAAAAAGCAAAGTGGGGATTTATTTATATTATAGAAAAATGTAGATAATGGGGTAAAATATGCAAAATCTCCTCAATCTGCTGACCCATTTTATATTCAGATAGACTCATAGACTTAAATCTATGAGTGCTCTACTGAAGCTTTTTACATGAATAGCAGCAATGAAAACAACTGCAACTGCAAGCATGTAAACAGAATGATGAATGTACACGATTCCTTCAACCACAATGAAATGCTAGTTACTAATAGCTTCATAGAAAGCCATTCATTTACACACTCACACACATTTTCCTACTGCATACATATAAAAGGAAGCCCTTACGCCAAATAAATGAAAAATATTGGGAAATATTTCAAATCATTCTGTGAAACATTAGCTCATCCGTCAATGCTTTCAGTGGTATTTCCATTTTTCCTCAGGTTTATGATAAAGAGGGCACAGGGGAGAAACCGGTTCGGAATGAAGAACTTCAAGAAGAGGTGGTTTCGCCTCACTAATCACGAGTTTACCTACCATAAAACAAAAGGTATGGTGAAAGGTCCCTCGGGGTCTCGGTGGTTGTGTGTGCTTTTATAAGAATCAGCAGGAGGGAGAGAATCTGCTGACTGTACATTTAGTTTGCACACAATAGGCGTCTGACACATATGGTGGAGATTAAGTTACTGAGGACCCGATACGTTTGTGCTGCATCCAAACAATCTCGGGCCAAAATGTACACCTAAGCTTTTTTCTAAATGGCATACTGCATTACACGGTTGCATGCATGCTCAAATGAGTCCGTGTGCAGACCAAGAAAACACAAGTTCTTGTTTTGATGTACTATTACACATTCCTCAAACTCCTTACTGGTTTTTGTTCTCTCTCATGTCTGATGTGTTTGCTTTTATGTCAAGGTGAGAGCGCTCTCTGCAGCATTCCCATAGAGAACATTTTGGCTGTAGAGAGGCTAGAGGAGGAGTCTTTCAAGATGAAAAATGTAAGGACACCACAAAGCAAAAGACTATTTTAGAGCTGTCATCATTCTACAGAAATCACTCCCTACAATTGTTTTGATTCTCACCTCACTTGCTTTCGCCTTCTTCCCCCCCCCCCCCCCAGATGTTCCAGGTCATTCAGCCGGAGCGGGCGCTCTACATCCAGGCCAACAACTGCGTCGAGGCTCGCGACTGGATCGACATTCTGACCAAAGTCAGCCAGTGCAACCGCAAGCGCCTGAGCACCTACCATCCTTCAGCCTACCTCAACGGCCACTGGCTTTGCTGCAAGCTCTCCGCAGACACAGCGAGTGGCTGCACTCCCTGCACCGGGTACGTAGAGTTGTAAATAAATCAACCCAGCGTCAGGGTTGCCTTTTCTTGGTTTCCACCCTCTCATCCTTGCTGTATGCATCCGTCCTGCAGCGGCCTCCCAGCAAACATCCAGCTGGACGTGGATGGGGACAGAGAGACCGAGAGGATTTATTCCCTGTTTAGCACATACATGACCAAACTGATCAAGATGCAAGGTCAGCGCGTTCTCCACGTCTGTTTCCACGCTGTCCTTTTCTGTGCTGTCCCTCACTCTGCTGCTGGTCTGTCTTTGCCCGCAGAGGCCTGCGGCAGTAAATCGGTGTACGACGGTCCCGAACAGGAGGAGTACTCCAGCTTCGTCATCGATGACCCCCAGGAGACCTACAAAACCCTGAAACTGATTGTTTCAGCGGTGCAGACCTTGGAGCAGCAGCACACCAAGTACAAACGCGACAAGTTCAAGAAGACAAAGATTGGCAGCCAGTGAGTAGTTTGTTGTTTTTTCCCCGCGAGTGGCTCAGGTTGTGATGTGATCAAAATTAGAGCTTTTGTATATTCAATGCAATTGAGAGTCATAACTGGTGGATATATTGTATGTGAAAAAGTCTAGTTCAATGCTGAGCAACTTCCCCTTTGGGCCAGCAGGTGTGGCAGTTTTTCAGTGCACAGTATTTTTGAGATTAAATGAAGCGCAGTTCAAATATCGTTATATTGGTATCATTATTTTGGCCATCTGCTCAGCCTCTTAAAATCTGCACATTCATTTTTTTATTTTTAGCACCAAAAACCCTTGCCTTACATAAACACAATTTTTTCTTGTTTTCCCCAGGGAGCATCCAATCGGAGATAAAAGTTTCCAGTGCTACAACCGCCAGCAGTCTGAGAGCTCCACCTACTCCATCTAGCCCCGTGTTGTTTCCCACGCTGCCTAGAACCAGCATTATTTTCATTACTAGAAAATAATTCCGTCTTGACAATGGATTGAGTTTTAAAGGTTTTTTTCCCCTCCAAATTGAGTTTTTTTTTTAAAGGCATCAAGGTGAGATCATTTCCCTTATTTCCAAAGCAGGATCCATATTTAACTTTTTTTAACATCTTTTGAGGAAACAGACTTCCGTTTTGGAAATAAGTGTCACCTGACTGGCGCATTTGTCCAGTTTTAGGAAAATAAGAGTTTTAATTGTCCATACCAGACTTTTTTTCTGCAGCGTCTCAAGATGCATCAGTCCAAATGTGGAGAACAGACCTCCGATCTGCATGAAAAATACAGGAACAGTTGTGGAGGAAAGAAAGGATGCTAATTAAGACATAATCATACCGTACATCTACTGTCTGTGGATCTCCGGTGACGAGACGAGAGAACAAGCCAACGTTTTTTCACTGGACAGTTTTGACAGTGACCAACACGCACTTTAATCGCCTCCACATCAATGGATGAACAAGCATCGCAGCACACAGCTTTTTTTATCTGTTTGATTTGTATTTGGTTATTATAATGGCTGACATGTTGAGATGTTCCATTGTAATTCACTCCAGAAGGAAGTTAGGACTGTACTTTGCCCTCTTTGGGTGGTGTTGTCCCCATGTTTTTATAGTTTCTTGGTCCCGTATCTCCTCAGGAAGGCTGTGAAGGTCGAGGGAAGGAAAGGATTGGCGAGACCAAGCAGAGACGAGAGGCACTTGATGTTATCAATGTTATCTTTCAATTTCATCCCTCATTTTTAATCCTTATCAGCGACGCTCTCACAAATGTTTAGGATCAAGTTTTCACGTTTCATTTGAAGCCTTGTTCTGTTGTGGTTGGATATCATGCTCCTGTGTTACCTGTACCTGGGTTGAAGGACTTCAACCTTCTTCTTTTTGGAGACTTAGGAAAACCCACGGATGCCTTTTTTGTATCACAATGGGAGTCAAGTTTGCAGCTTCTATTTTTAGTTGAACATCTTAATCTTCATCTGAACAAAGACTTTTAAATATGCCCAGCTGCGTGCATATGGCCCCTGTTGACTATCTTGTGAATTGTAAATCTGCGCTTAAAAACAAATAATAATGTTCAGGCAATATACACTCAGTGGTCACTTTATTAGGTGCACCAGTAAAATCTACTGCCATTAGGCTCTGCCATAAGTTCTGCCTGTATGTTTATTAAGGACATTGTGAGAGATGTGTAGTTAAGTTAAGGACGAGGTTGTTCTGGATGAGCATGAGAGTTGTCTCCAATGTTTTTGTCCTTCTTAATTACAGTACAGCTGTACATGAGTTGGGCAGAATATTAGCAAAGTGTGAATATAGGGCAGTCCAGAACAGTCCCATCACAATCACCTCAGTAATAAATATAAATCTAATTAACACTAGTTGACATCAAGAAGAAAAGTGAAAATTATTGGCATCATAAAGGCAGACTTTATGGAACAGTTGTATGTGATTGCATTACACTGTATGGGTCAAATGAGTTTTATTTATACACCTAATAACTCTGATGTACATAAATAAGTAACCAATGAGTGTATACAAAATACAGGGTACATAATACATTTTAAAAAACACATTTTGTAATTAGATTAAATTTCCCCAAACCAATTGACGAATGCTGTACTTAAAGCCTTTGGGCCCCTGTGGGCAGTGGGCAGTTTCCCATTTTGTCCAGTTAGAAATCCGAACTGAGAGTGACACAAATCTATGGTGCATGAATATGAGTTTTTATGTTGCAGTTTCGTTTGAATGGAAGACATTGTATTTTACTGTTCTTAAGGAGTGCCAGTATTTGTTCCCAATGGTCAGTGGCTGAGCTTCAGCTTGACTCCTCAACCATCCATTGAACACACCTTCAAACTGCATGAGAGGACGGCAGTAAAGACAAACTATCTATTTGCCCATCACAAAGCAGAATCTACGTGTTATTACAGCTCCTGAACAAGGATGCTCTTTAGGTTTGAACTGATATACTAACATTTTAACCCGTCTGGTCTCAAGTTATGATTGTGAAATGGATAGTGTGTTACTGGTTGTGTTGCACTGTTGGCTGCCTAATAATGTAGTTATTCTGTTTTGTGAGTTATCTCCATCTTACTTTGGAAATAGCTGCACCCTGTGGTGTCAAACTATTTATATGCATTCCTCCCATCACGCCTGCTGTGAATCTTACCGGTCAGCAGTACAGGATTTATTGTTGTTAACCAGTTGTGTTATTGCTCGTCTTCCAAGGGCAACCACGCTCATCAGCACTCCCTCTTGCCAAAACCAGTGCATGTGAAGAATAAGTTGTAGTCACAGCGGCGGTAGCCTCAACGGTCACTTCTGTGCGACCAGGTGACTCCAAACCTCAACTAATTTTGTATTTTCCCAAACTAAGTACCTGGTTATGTAGCCTCATGGGTACTCATGTGATCACAGGATCACAAACAGTGCCAGTCTTCACTTTTTTTAAATTCTCTTTGTGAAAAACAAAAAAAAGGTAATTGTTTAGATATGTTTTTATACATATATCTCAAAACCTATACTGTTTTAAAAACAGATGAGCAGTTATTCCCGAGACATCTTTTTTCTATGTCAAATGTGTTGATCGATCAACCATGAGGCAAGCTCAACTGTTTAACTGTGTTTTCTAATTATGTCATAAAAACATCCTCCTGTGTGACTGAAGTGAATGACTGAGGTGTGTGTGTGTGTGTGTGTGTGTGTGTGTGTGTGTGTGTGTGTGTGTGTGTGTTGTTTTGTGTGTATGTTTGTGTTTGTACATTTGTCAGTGTGTGCATGAGTGACTGAGGTGACGGGTTGCATTGCCAATTGAATTATCCCAGTGCTACGGGTCATCAAAGGCAGACCCCCACTTGTTAAAAAAAGAGAAGATCCCTGCCTCTAACGATTGCAGTGTCACTGTACTCTGGCCTGATATGCCGTGTCTCCTCTTTTATAGAACCACTGTTCCATTTCAAGGAACCTTTGCCAATATAATGTACCCACTCATTTTATATATGTACACAGTAATAACATTAAGAGGCCAGCAATGCTGTAACCTCTGAACTTTGGTGAGTATTACTGTCTCCTCAGGTGTATGAAACTGCAGCACTGCATGTTTTTTTTATGTTTTAGGTTTTTTTTGTTGCCGAGAGTAAGGAGACTCGGACTTACGTATAAACCACCTTGTGACAGCTCTGCCACTCATCCCTAACTTGATAATGATATTTATTATCATTTTTGGTGAAGTCCGGAGACATCGGCCGAACTGGTGAGGTAATGTAAGTTACAGTGTCGGCAACTACTTCACCCAGAAGCCCAAAAGGGAATAACTTATGCAATAATGGTGGTTCAGCATGCAATAATAGTGACAACCTTTCAATAAGCCCACCAAATTATCAATGCACATCTGCTGTCCCATAGCAGTGAAATTCCTCTTCAGATAAACACATGTAATAAAGGGCAAACAGTGTATTTTGTACAAATATTTTAAAAGTATTAAAATAAGCCTGCTATATGTGTACATAGAACAGTTGAATGAATGGTGAAAATGTGATTTGTTTTTTCCCTGAATAACTAAATGAAACCAATATTAATGAAAACGTGTCAGTGTCTTTATTTGATGTCCACACTGAATACAGAGTCACAGTCTTGTTTTCACGCTGGTTGTTTTGTGAGGTTGATAGTTTTCTGTGTTTTGGGATGTTTTTCCGCACCTTGTGTGTCATAACTCCTACCTTTGTGTGTTTTCCCATCTTTGATTGTCTGTACTGTATATAAATTTCACCTGCCCCTTGTTGACACCCTTTTATTTATTTGGGTTTTCTTACCCCGTGCTTAGCGTTCCTGCCTGTTTTCCTTGTGTTTCTGTTGTGTAGTGTACAGTTTCCACTGCGTTTTGTATTTACCTGCAATCTGCCACCTGCTTCGTGCTACCTTCCCTCAATTGGACTCTCAGGTTGTGAGAGAGTCAATAAATCAATGAGCTTTTCCCGCTGCCTCCTTGTCAATCCATCTGTGTATAGGTCCTAAGCAGGAGATTACAGAGTCAGTCGCTCAGAAGCTTCCCTTTGTTTGGCTCCAGTTGTGGAGCAGATACATTTATCTTCGTGTTTTATTGTTTTTTTAACCAAGTTTTGCCTTTTCAACGTACATTTTGACCTGACATAGCAAGGCAAACACAGGTTGGCTATGATACAAATAACTTTGCATGTTGTCCTCATTGGGACAAATGAAACAGCTTTGATTACTATTGTTATTTCCATGAAAAGTCTGGCATCGTCAATCAATTTTAATCTAATTATGGCGCGCTGGTTCTGGTCCACTGGCTTTTTCAGTTCCAGTGAAACATCTAACTCTGCTTTGAAGGTACGGCCCGTTTAATCACATTGCCACAACGTCCATTCAAATCCTTGTCTGTTTATGATGAATCAGTTTACAGAAAATGCCTTTGAAATGTAGCCGGGTAAGTATAGTAGTATGATGGAAAAACAAATACAAGTACCTCGAGGTTGTACTTAAGTATGCCTAAGGTACTTGAGTAACTGCTTCTACTTAAAATTAACGTTAGTTGAAATACTTTCCAAATACTTATAGCTGACTAGTATCCCTACGTTTTCTGATAAATAAAAGTTAAAACTATACCTATTTGAAATTGTCGTAGAGTAGAAGTACTAGGTAAAAACTGTAACAAAACACATTTAATAATTTTACAGGACAGGTTGCCTAGCAACAGTATATTATCTGATTTACACACGGGTCACTTGAACGTTGGAAAACATGGCGGCGAGCTGTGTGCGTGCGTGCGAGTGAGTGAGCGCGCGTGGTGTTTCTGTCCCTCTCTCCGAGTTTTTGCGGCTGAGTTCATGTCGCGTTTTGAGTCGTGTCAGCAAAGCCGCTGCTGCTCACCGCGTGGACCGCGCAGCGACGTGCGTGCGAGTGAGGCTGAACGTGTGTGGGTCAGTGTGTACCCCCCCCTCCCCCTCTCCCCCTCTCCCCCCCCCCTTCTCTCCCTCTCTCTCTCCCTCTCTCTCCCTCTCTAACGAAAACACTTTCGGGAAGAATAAAGTTCGTGCGCTCGGCCAGTGTTAGTACTCGGAGCCAAACCGTGGCCTAGCAGGAAGGACGGCCCGACTATGTGGAGAAGGAAACGGGCGCTCGGGGAGTCCTTGGCCGGGCTCGTATGTCTCGTGGCCCTTGTCGATGCTTATCGATGTAAGTATGGACGTGTGTGAGGTTTGTGTTTGCGTTTTGAACCCTGCGTAGTAGGGTGCGTCGCTGAATAGCCCGGTGGTCTTATTCCGTGCCAGCGCCTCTGATTTAAAAGCAGCTTTTCTGAATTATGTGGCCCGTTTCAGTTTCAGAACTCTTGCAATTGTTTTAAGCAACCAGACAGAAATGATAACAAAAGTGTGGGGAGGGCTCAGCTCCTTTCTGCCCATTGAACCAGTGATTGGACCACATGACCTGCTCGTTACAACAACTAGGGGGTAAATTCTGGGAAATAACGGTTTCGCAATAATGTATTTTTTTCAAACCAATTCACAGAAGAGTAATTAGATTGTCCACTTTGTCCGTGCAGGCATCAGCCATCTGTCATGAGGACTTGGATTCCTGCTGGGATCAGTCATGTGTTGTTATAATGTAACTGCTTGTATTAATCACACATGCGAGAGCATACTGCACCTTATTGGTTTGTTCAGTTCTGATTGTTGTGGAAGATAATGACACTGATGCAACAATAAAAAATAAATACAAAAGAGAACTCCCATTATTTACACCAGTGTGTTTATGTTGTATCTATTCCTCTCTCTCTCTTGAGTCCTGAGCCAGAGCACAGCCTCCCAGTTCCTGAGCAGGCAGAGGAGAGCCAACTCTCTGTTTGAGGAGAGCAAGAAGGGCAACCTGGAGAGGGAGTGCATCGAGGAGCTGTGCAACAAGGAGGAGGCCAGGGAGATCTTCGAGAACAACCCGGAGACGGTAAGAGAAGAGCAGCAACCCCCACATCCGCTGGGGATGAGGAGGTAGAAACCAGTTCAGAGACGGATTGAGGTGTGAAATAAAATGCCAGCGACAGATCGGGCGGCAGCTATCCGTTCATTCTCTCAATGATTCATTCGCTGATTGTTTATTAGATCTACAACATGTATGAAAACGGCCAAATGAAAAGCCACCATGTGTTCCAACAGTCACATATTCCATATTCTCTTGCAATTTCACTGAAATGATTTGTATCTATCCATCATTTCCCTACAATTGACTTATTTTGATTTATAGACATTCTATATACGTAGATATGATATTCTCATCAGATCAAATGTTCCTGTCTTTTTTTCACAGGAATACTTCTACCCCAAATATGTTGGTAAGTTTGCAGATTGTATTTTGTCTCTTTTTTGTTTGCCATGTTTTTTGCCTCTACTAGTCTGTTCTGAGAAAGGAAACGCTTTGTTGCAGCTTGTCTGGGTTCACACCGCGTCGGCATCAACAATCCAAACTCAGACCCCATTCCGTCGGATCTTCGCACATGTGTGACGGGTGAGGGGCTTCTTACGGTTGAGTGTGTTTTTACGGCAGAAAGTATTGATGGCTAATAAAGGTTATCCCCCCCCCCCCCCCCCCCGTGAAATGCCTTTTTCAAGGTTGTTATTGAGACTGTGTGTGTGTCCAAAATTGTTTGTTGCATGGCAGAGATCAGTGACCAATGCACGCCGCCGCCGTGCTACAAGGAGGGTTCGAATCGCTGTTTGGACGGACAGGCGTCCTTCACGTGCGAGTGTAAGCCCGGCTGGAAGGGGCAGCGCTGTGAGGACGGTAAGTTCTGATACGTCGTTTGGTGATTTAACGTATTTTTGTTCATCTTTTAAAACAGGCACTTCTTTTTATGCTTTTTATCCAACATCATGTGTTGATATTTTGGATGTAAAGTTGTGCTCAGAATTCAACCAACAATAATTTAACCTTCTGAAATGGTCGAACTGGCTGCTGATGAATGCTGTTGTGTCGTGTGTTGACCGAGAAGACATCGATGAGTGTTCAGATCCTGAGTTTCCAGCGGGATGTAACCAGAAATGTTACAACCTACCCGGTAGTTTCTACTGCATGTGTGAAGATGGCTACTCCATCAACAACAAGGTCGACTGCATCGGTGAGACTCATTCATTTCTATTATGAAACTGATGATGTTATGAATCATTTAAGGACAGCACATGAAAGAACAGAAATGTACCATTTGTGTATAATACCCTATTGTGAAATAACTCAAGAGAAGCTTTTTTCATGTCCCTGTAGAAAAGGGACATTTAGCGCTACAAAGCAGCTGAGCAAACACATGTTTGTATGGGGGGGGGGGGATTGTTTTTTTGTGAAATTATGTTAATATGGGCTGTGGAACCTCACACCATTCATAACAAAATCTGTGCTGTCCAGCTGTTGCGCTCTGGGCCTTAACCATTTGTTATTTCTAAAACCGACCTAAAGTAACCTCTTATGCAACATAATATGAAAAGTGTTTATTTAAAAAGATGGTCCACCATTCTCACATCATCTGAGCTGTTGGAACTAGTTTGTAGATAATTGTCTCCGCATATTTGTATCCGTGGGAAGTTCGCGCAATGTTTATCTTTAGTGTGTTAAGGCTTGTTCAGTGCAAAGTCTTCACAAACATGAACTGGCAAATTTGCTTAGCCCCTTTTCTTTTGATTGGCTGGAATATTTAGAAGATCATACTTAATGTGTTTGAATCAAATCGATTATTTCTATGTTGATAATACGTCAATAAACACTTAGATATGACCCTTTATATTCACATATCTTCAAATATATAATATAGTTTATTTTCTATAATGTAACAACAACAAAATAGCAAATTTCTTTTATTTTTGCTTTTTTTGTGTATTTGTGTATTTGTTTTGTTTAATTTAACAGCAACCTACGTAATAAGAGCAGATTATTTTCAGCAAATGACCCCTTTCATGATCCCAGCACCAGGGATATGCTTTCAACAGCCTCTTCTTGCAACTGCATTCCAAATTATTATAAGTAAAGTTATTATAAAGAGTTATTGTAAGATATGCCATTTTGATTCATTTTAAGCCAATGCCAAAATTACACTTGTAATCAACACCATATGGATTTATTTGCAAAATGTATTATTTAATTATTTCAATCAAAACTCAGACCAGACTCCCATTTCCACTGTTTACTGTTTTCCAGATAATGATGAATGCCTGTTGTACCCCAGTATCTGTAACGACCCGGCTACATGTGTCAACACGCCAGGCATGTACGAGTGCCAGTGTCCCCTTGGTTTCAAATATGACTTCTCCTCCAAGAGCTGCAATGGTGAGACTTAAAAAGATAAATAAAAAGCTACTATAGACACTGACCCAAAGGTCCCCGATTGTAACTTGTTCTTTTCCTTCCTTTGCAGATATAGACGAGTGCAAGTTGAATGTGTGCGACGGGCAGTGTATGAACACTGCAGGCAGCTTCTCCTGCCACTGCGATGGCCGTCAGCGTCTGTATTTGGGGGAGGACGAGCGGTACTGTAAAATAATCCCCGTTTGTGTGGACCTGTATGACGACAGGCGCCCAGAGATGCTTTACCTGGGAGAGCAGTTCGCCGGCCTTCCTGTCATCTTTCTGCGCTTCCGTCTGCCAGAGAACACAAAGTGAGACAAACGTGCTTTCACACCTAGTGGACTTTGCTTTTACTATATTTAGTGCAAAATAACAATGAGTCAGAGCATTACATTCTGTCTCTTTGACTATGAGTATATCCAATACAATGCAGCTTAGAGCTCCATCTGAGCAAATCTCAAATAGAAATCTATCCCAAGCTAGTTCTGGGCCTCAAGAAATGTATTTTCCTTACTGTGTTAACTCCTCTCTGTCTTTCTGTTTCTGGCTGCTAGGTTTGCAGCAGAGTTTGACTTCCGTACATTTGACCCAGAGGGGGTCGTGCTGTACGCCGAGTCCTCGCAGGACTCGTGGTTCATGTTGGGGCTAAGAGGCGGTCGCATTGAAGTCCAGTTCAAGAACCAGCACACGTTCAAGGTCACTAGCGGAGGGAAAGCCATCAATGATGGACAGTGGCATGTGGTAGGAACTTTAAGGAGCTTTACTCCTGTAATTCCCTGCACTTGTTCTGTAACGCTAACGCAGCGATCGATAACCCTAAACTGAGTGCTCCCTCCGAAACGTGCAGATCTCCGTGGATGAGTTGGAGAGCAGCATCAGTGTGAAGATCAGTATGGAAGCTGTGATGAGCATCAACAGCCCGGACAGCCTCTTTACTTCGGTGAACGGCAAACTGGAGACCAAGGTCTACTTAGCTGGTCTGCCCAACCGCACTGACAACGTCATCAAGCCTGTAAGCAGGTCGTCGGCGTAACGTTGTGAAATGACTAGATCAGGCATTATACTGGAACAGCTCCAAGCCCGCGTTGTGCTCAGCGTGTGTGTCCATCGACCCATTAGATCAACCCTCGACTCGATGGCTGCATTCGGGGCTGGAACCTCATGAATCGGGGAGAGTCTGGGGTAAAGGAGGTCATCCAGGAGAAGAAGAGTAAACATTGCTTTGTGTTTGTGGAACGAGGGTCTTTCTTTGCGGGGCAAGGACTGGCACACTTCAACATTGACTACAGTGAGTAAGTTAAGTTATACTTTATTAATTCCCATAGGAACGGTTCTCAACTAGTAAGAGCAGAGTGCCGCAGGAGCAATTGTAGATTTGAGCTAGGTGCCATTTTTAATGTTACTAAACCATCATGTTTCTTTTTGGGAGACCAGGGGGTGGAACCTGAAAGAAACGCTCGATCAAAGGGAGCATACAATTCCACACAGGTGTATGTACCATGTATTCAATATTGTGACAAAACCTGTCACGGCTGTAGGAACACAGACTGAAAGGGATGGCTCTATATTTTAAAGTGTGCTTGTATGGGGTACTTAGGGTTAATCTGTGTGTTACCTACTGTAGATGGCAGCATGCCCCCAGTTTGTAGAAAGAGACGGGAGTAGCCAGCATGGGCCACAGTACCTTCCGTCACAGCACAGAGCTGCTGGGCTACTGCTGCCTAAGTCGCTCAGTTTGATATTGTGTGGCTTTGGTGTTTTAAAGGGTTAGTTCGTTTTCAACAAAGTTGCATTAGTCATTAGGCATTAGTCACCCTAACCCCTCTTCAAAAAAATGTGATTTTGAATATTTATAAGAATTGAGAAGACCAAGAAATGAGATATTTTGGACGTTCCAACCTCTCTAAATGTCGAACCTGACAAAAGTGTTTGTGTGTACGTAGGTGATTCTGGGAGTTGGAACGTCGATATAAAGATGAACATCCGTCCGTCCAGCAGCACAGGTGTCCTCTTTGCTCTCGTCCACAACAACGCAGTCCCCCTTTCAGTTGCCGTGGTAACACAGGGAGCAAAAGATGCTGTGAGTTAATTAACCCTTTTGTTCATAAGAAACACGTGTACCTCTGCATGTGTTCACACACAAAAGCCTGATTAAACTTTGTGATGTCATTGACCTCCATGCTCCAGAACTTGCAAGTTTTCTTGGACGGCGTCTCCGTGGCAACGCTGGATTCAGTGATGTTGTGTTACCCTGACCGAGTGACAGTGCAGCTGAATGTGACTCCCACGGAAATCCAAATCTCAGCCAACTCCTCTACTGTGGCCTTCATGAAGTCTGATGCCCTGCAGGAGGCACTGAAGCACCTCAACAGCACCATGCAGAACCCCATCAGTACATACATTGGGGGGATACCAGGTTGGTTTAGTTATTTTGTAAAAGTAAAAAGGTTACTCTTTAGAAGATAACTTCTTGTTGATGATGAGCACCTATGTTGTTAACCATTTTTTACGTTTTCGTTTTGAATGTTAGCATAGGCCATATAGCACTAAATCACAGAGCAAGATGGTAATAAACATTCTTCATTCATTGACACATTTATATTGTTGGCCAGGTGGTGGCGCTGGATTAAAAATGATGGGGTGAGAGTGATGAGGGTGAAATGAATTATTTCATGCCAATGGGTGTGAAGATGTTTTCCTTAAAATCACCAGGAGACATTTTTTTGGAACCATGAATGTCTTAAAAAAACATTTCATGGAAAACCATCCAACATTTGTTGGGATAATTCTATCTGGATTATCTGGTGTTTTCGGTGGCTGTGCTAAAAAATGTATTGGTTTACCTTTCCTGCGTCTAAACAAACATGTTGATTGTTTAATGAAATGAATTCAGCAAATTCATTCTCTCGTTGTGTGTGTTAGAAATTTGGAATTTAAATTACATCAACATACATGAATATAGTAGCTTAACTTTTACTTCAATTTAAATCATCGCCATCCAGTATATTAGTATGTTAATTCAGTTTTCAAATCTTTTTGTTGTAGTCATTTTCACTGACGGTCTCTCTTTCAGTCCACGTCCCGCTAACTGCCACCCCTGTGACGGCCTTTTACCACGGCTGCATGGACATCGCGATCAACGGCCAGCAGCTGGACTTTGACAATGCTCTCAGCAAACATAACAGCATCTGGTCCCACTCGTGTCCCCCTGTGTCGGCCCCTGAGGGTGACCCCGAGGCAACGCACCCGCACAGAAAGTGACCTGGACTAACAGTACATTGAAAAAAGCCCAGCAAAAAGGCAGAATCCCACAGCAGCCCCATCCCGGGACATTTTGGAAGGATATATACATATATATAGAACGAGCAGGAAGTGACAAGAGGAGACAGAGGTTGACTATTGTAGTCACTTTTGTCAACTTTCTCAAATGGGTTCATTTATGCTTTGGGTTGGGCTTTTTTGCCATTCAGTATTATTTTTTCTGTCCAGGCAGCATTCTTTTTTTGCGGTATTTCTTATAGTGAGGCACAAGCTGGCTTGCCAGAGAGCGAGCAGAAGCTGGATTGCTGGATGACGTAGTTGTAGCAGTTTGTTGCTATGAATTAAATAATTTCCAAGACACATTCAAAAAGAGCGGAGCTCTGTAGCACACACGCCATGCGTTGAAAAGAGGTGGTTATGCTTTTGTAGAAAAATAAACAAATGGTCACTGTTGACCAGGCTTTGAGACCACATGCATCCTTTTCCCTGTTGATGCATTACAGTACTTTCTCTAACTTCCCTTCAATCTGGGTTTCTTGGGAGGCAAACGTCGTGGAGACAACTAGCAATTGTGGTGTTGAAAACCACAGAAGAGAAAGTGGAGCCTCGAGGCTCTTCCCCCCAACGCTGTTGCGTTTTCTTGTTTGAATTAGCATCCCTTACCGGAGGTCTGCCTTCCTGAAATGTGGTCTATCATTTGATTGTTCCCAGAACCCAACATTGCTTTTCTCCAGATGTTTTACACTTCTCAGCCAAATGCAGAGTTTTCCTGGTTGGTCCGTTTTTTAGAAGTCATATGACTTAAATGTAGTTGTTTGTTTTAATAAAAATGTTCAAAGCAACTGGATAGTATTGCATTTAATCAATAACTGACTTCTTGTGTGGCCAAGCCATCTTTCCTAAATCCTTGGTGACACAACAAACTCATATAGCAGTAATTTACAAAACACAGTTTGACCCGGTCATGTTTGGATTAACGTAATTCCTGTAGGGACAAAAGGAAACACGGCTCTGGCCCGGCCGCAGTGCCCCTCATGTAAATCATTCAATTTTACACAAAGGCAATACATCAACATAGCCTGCAACATTAGACAATGCACACACTTATAATGCAATCAGGTTCACAACACACACTGATTAGTAATGTTTTCAACTGGATTTCCCAGTGTGTGAGGATCAAATCAGTAGAACTTCATTGTAAAACCCTGTCAGATGGAAACAGAATAGTTCTACACGTGTTATACACAGGTCTAAAGATTAAAGAGTGGCGAATGCAAGTGAATCCAGTGAGGACAGATGTGAGCTGAACTATTAAGAAATAGGAAGGATTCAGATAAAACAAAACTGAAAGGAAAATTACTTGGAAAAATAAATTACATGTCTAAAATAAACTGCCCTGAAAGGTTTTTTTAAGCCGTGACTTCTCTGATCCTCTGTTAAAGTGGAGGAACCTCCCCCCAGTGGATTTTCTTCGCACTTTAATTAATTAATTAAATCAAGTTATGATGGCAAGCTCAAAAGGAGACATACACATTATGCAATATGCCAAAGGTGCTTTCCAGAGAACGATAGCATATGTCCTATTGGATCAGCACTTTTAAAGGAATAATGTGCACGCATTATTTTTGATGTTGTCTTTATTTAACGCTGTGTAGTTTATTCCGTAACAAATTATCAATTTTATGAGTACGTAACTTGAGTTGACTATGTACCCTGGCGCACACATGAACTGAATAAAATAATTAAATGAGCTTAACCAAGTGGAAATATAATATTTATTCATTTTCTCTCACTGGGGATTTAATGAGTGCACATACTCATCACACACGCGCGCGCGGGCGCACGCACGCACGGAGAAGAAGGGGAGGGGATGCACCTCCAAACTCCTGCTGCCTGCACTTTTCTCCGCGCAGTGGAGCAGCAGAGGCGCGCAGTGCGGGGACTCGGTCCGGCCACAGACACAGGACGCTCCGCACGTTAAACCGCAAACGGGGGGAAACGAGTTGAACCGCAAACAACAGAGGACGGTCGCGTGAATTTTTTCATTTTTATTTTTTTTGCCCTGAGCGATGAACGCCACGCGGGGGAAACACACGACAGCTTGAGGTCACAGCGCTTCTTCACCCCCTCACCCCCCCCCCCCCCCCAAAAAAAAAACTACGGTTGACGACCAACGGTCGGGAGTACCTGAATACCTGCGGCGTGTCGGTAGCCTCGGCTCGGTGACATTGAGAGCGAGCGAGAGAGAGAGAGAGAGGGGGGAGAGTGGTAGAGAGACTACGAGACGGGACGGGAGAAAGTTTCTGAAGGTTGGCGCAGGCACAGCGGGTTGAAACAATGCGGCTGACCCCGACGACGTGCCTCTCCTCGGCAGCCCTGCTGGTCCTGCTGGCCGTCCGCTGGTCCCACGGCAGTGAGTAAACAGCCAGATGCTAGGCGGCTAGCTAGCTGGCTAAGTCCCCCTTTGACGCGTGTGCCGTGGCTGATGGTGATGCGTGTTATTAACGTCATTAGCGGGGTATTAACGCTCCACGTTTCGCAACCTTTCTGAATTCTTATTTTTTCTTCTCGCATTTGCATTTACGGTGCCTAAAATAGCGCTTAAATCCAGTTGTTTGACCTTCTTCTATTATGTCGGGTTAATTTATGTACCGTTTGTGGTGTCTTTCTTTTTTTTGAAGTTTCGCTGTCTCCCCAAGAGGCGAAGCAGTTTCTGAGCAGACACAGGAGAGCGAACCAAGTTTTCGAGGAGACAAAGCAAGGACACTTGGAGAGGGAGTGCGTGGAGGAAAAGTGCAGCAAAGAGGAGGCCAGAGAAGTGTTTGAAAATGACCCGGAGACGGTGAGTGTTTGATGGCACCAAACCAGCGCCAAGTGGAACGCATCAAACCCAAACACAACCTCCACCACAACACCACACGTTGTTCTCCTGTGAGCTACAACTACGGGTTGTGTTCCCACAAACCCTGTCTGTCAACTAAGTTCATCAATCACACCTTAACAGTTGAGATGGACCCAAAGCTGGTTGTTGCCACACGATATGTGTCGGGTTGTTTACCTCATGTTCACATTGAGTATGAGTTGATGACAACAGCAGACTAATGAGTCACTGAGTGGGCCGCTGGCTCCAATGGGTCCGCAGCCTGTGAGAGCTGTCACTGAACACACAAATGTCAACGGCTCGGCGTGTTTTCATCTTCTCTTTTGTTGCTTTCTGTGACAGACGTTGAGTCACAGTGTTGACTAATCTTTCATATGAGAAATCCAGTGAAGACTCTTCTCGCTAGGCTCCACATTGTCCTTGAATGCACTCATGCACGCACAGTGTCGCTTGTGTGTCTTTGCTTTCTGTCTGAATATATAACATTTGGTCAGACTTGCCCCCGTAAGTAGGAGCTCTGCTTGGCTAATGGGATGCCGACTATGTCCAACTCCATCTGTGTTGTTACTATGTGAATGTCTCCAGATGTTCTAAATGTCCTTCTGCACCTGCCAGTAACAAGTCTTACTCCTGGAAGCTTTGCCGTGGTGAATTGTAGTGGCGAGGGAGTGAATGAGGCAATCGATTACTCGTAAGATTATCCAGGTGGGGCGACATGGAAGCCGAGGGAGGATTAAACCCGAGTTCAGTTGGGTTCGCAGGGGAAGGGGAATTTGGGTGACGGTCTGTTTTGGTTGAGTTTGAATCAGCTGCACCCATGACCATCATGACTGCGTGTGTGTGTGTGTCTGCTGTTTTCTGTTGTGTTACAAAGCCGTGCATTTTCCTCTGCTGCAGCTTTCTGCTCTCTGCAGAGAGAGGGGTGTTATCTTTGGTAACACGCATTATCACGCCAAGTTTCTGCTATGCCACTTTTTAGTAACAGGTGAAGGTCAGAAGCTGCCACAACAGAATTTCAGAATTATGTTTAGTAACGGGCCCAAACAGGTTTTTAGGACCCCACGGTATCTCAACCAAGCAGTTTTTCACCTGCTGCTGCATTCAGTAGTTCTCCAGAGCAGATTTCCCCCCCTGGCAGATTATCCCTAAATTCTGACCTACATGTGGAGGAGTACTGCAGCCAGGAGGTGGGAGGGATGCTACTACTGTCAGGAATGCAGAGAATTCTCAGGAAGCCTTTGGCGAAGGGCCGCACCCATTAGAGAGAACGCACTGCCACAGAGATTAGAGTCATCATATTGTGATCCCTCAGCGCAAATTAAACACACACAGGTCAAACTCAATAGTTGTTGTCAAGTCTCTTTTTGCTACCATGAGCACAGAGATCAGACATGCGACAAAACCAAATTCTCGCTTATGTCAAGTATTAACGGAACTCCCCCTTACTTATTGTAAGCATTTATTTTGATTGTCTGGTTCTGGTCTAGATATTGGTTGATATGCCTACTTAACATTGTCCCTCCCTCTCTCTCCGCCCCTTCTCCCTGATTTAGGACTACTTCTATCCCAAGTATTTAGGTAAGTTCTAAAGACAACACTTTGTCAGATTAATGACCGTTTTAGATGTTGTCAATCTCTATTTTAAAATATGTGTTGTTGTCTAGCCTGCATGGAGAAGTTTGGAGATGCTGAGAAGAAGAAACAGGATCTGATAACATGTGTTCACAGTAAGTTCCATGCCCTTTGTATCTGTGAAAGGCAGTATTGTAGCCATTTCTTTTCCTCTTCCTTTTTTTGGGTGTGTCTTTTGAACTGAGTAAATATGACTGCATCCAGGGAGAAGCACCTAGATGTAATGTCAAATTGGGCTGCACTGCAGTATCAATGCTCTGCATCACACTGTGCCACACACTCTCCAAGCTGAAAGCAAGTAAAGGAGCTGAATTTCCATAGCGCCCCCGTTACAGTTTTTGCAACGTGACTCTGTGCCTTTTGAATTATTCCGAGTGTGCGTGTGAGCCCAGGTATCTGAGTAACATTGCAGCCCTTTGCTACAGTGATGCTGCAGAATAGTGAATGAGTGACACACCCCTTCAGTCGTCACATTCTCACACGCCCACTATCTCGTGGGCGACTGCGGCGCAGCATCTTGGAGAGTTGGCTCGGCAGAGCAGTGACTTAGAGGAGAGAAAAAAAGGTCTGACGTGAGTGGAGCACAGGATTTGTGCTGCATCAGGATGCACGAGACCAAGCCGGCTTTACTGCTATTGGCCGAGGAACCTCTGAGGGAGAGGAGGGGGTTTCCATGACTCAGCTGCAGCATCATGACACGGCAGCTTGTCTTCTCTCTCTCTCTCTCTCTCTCTCTCTCTCACCCCTTCTCTCTCCCTGTCCATCCATCTGCCTCCATGCAGTCTGGGGATGGGTGGTAGTTCATAACACTTTCTCTTTATGGAATATTAAGGACAGGGGGTTATGGAAAGATGAATCGAAGGCTATTCCCAAAGCACAGAAGGCCGTGCTTATTCTCCCTCTTCCCCCTGTTTTTGTAAATTGCTCCACAGGAATAAAGTGGATTCATTAAAAGCACATATTCCTATTCTCAAGCATCAACTGTGAGTGACACAAATTGTTGCTGCTGTGTAAACTTCGGAGGGCTTATGAAAACTGTGTTAACCCACAGTGTTAGCTTTATTATATGACATTAAATCTTGACATGCTGTTTAAGGGGCAGAGGAAACAAGTGAGGTTTCTGTGGTTGGTTACTCTGCTTGTTCATATTGCTAACCAGCAGCTTTGGTCAAATGGTTCTGCCCATTATGGGGAGGCACGCAAACATAGAAACAAACTTGGACTAATAATGATAAAGAGATTTTCAGATTTCAACACTGATTCCTAAAATATTCATCATTTCCGTAATATAAACCTCTCTGTACCAAGTGTCTGCATCCTCTGGAGGTGATGAGCAGAAGCTAAATGACATGTAATGTACTTGGATGTTGTACAAAACTCCTCACAGTTGGAGTATGTACTTAATACTGACTGTCTGCTATATGCTGCACCCCTGTGTGGTTCCTATGTGCTGCTTGTCTGAGTTTGGGTTATGCCAAAGCCCTTAGAGATACTGTGTAAAACAACATTTGGAAAGAAGGTTGTTATAGTTCCAGTTTTTGACATTATTCACTGAAAGAGTTGCGCATGTGAATATCCTGCTTGTATCTCTCACCAGTTATTTATTTTCAGCCACTTTCACTCTCTCTGAACTCCAGGTACATGCCCGGACTTGTCGAACATTCATTGCTGGGGAAAGAAAAAAAATGGATCGGGAGTGAAATGGAGCTTAAGTGAAACTATTTGATCGAACAGTTCTGAAGAAACAAAACGGAAACATGGAATTTCTATTTGATCTTGTTTTTTGGGGAGCTAGATGTGCTGTGAAGGACAGAATTAAGACCTAGCCAGCATTCGGCTATTTATATTCATCCGGATACGCAGAACATAAGAGACGCCCTTCCTCTGTCCCGTATCAACTTACACTTTCACTCATCGTCTGCATCCACACAGCAGACTCAACACGAACTTGTCTGTCTGTCTGTGTTTGTTTCTCTCTCCCTTTTTAGATATTCCAGACCAGTGCTCTCCTTCTCCCTGTATCGCCAGAGGTACGGTGCGCTGCGAGGACAAAAAGGGGGACTTCCTCTGTCATTGTTTCACGGGCTGGGCGGGAGCCAGATGTGAGAAAGGTACCGTCATCGCTATGAGAGAGGGTTTATGCTTGGACACTGTGTGCTGAAGCTCAGCAGAGGTTCGATATTTACACGGTCACTCCGTGTCACACCTGAGTCTTTGTGACCTTCCCTCTGACAGCCGCCTCCTGTCTCGTACACCGTCAGAAACGTCTTCCTTTCATCCCGTACGTTAGTCCTATCATCGTGAAATGTTTTTATCGTTGGTCATCATGTTGATGTTGTTGTTTGGCATTTTGCCCTCCAAAGTGTACTTCGAGTGTTTTGTTATCGTACTGTTGCTACTGCTGTTGTTTCACATGTTTCAAAAATAGCCAAATGTTGCTGCTGCTTTCATTAGTGATGTGTGAATGGTGTGTCAGGTCAATATGAACTGTCAACATAGAGGTCGAAGCGAGTCACTACGCATAGGCGTGAGGAGAGGCTTTGCTTTGGAACGTTAGAGAAAGGATTACACAAATATTAAGTGTATAAGCAGGACCTGGAAAACCCACCCAATGGATACGCACACATGGTGAAGGAAAGGGAAAAGTGTCGATGTATGGCACAGCCAACATTTCATGCATTTCCACTGTGACTCATCCTGCCACCTTACTGTGAGGGTAAACCAAAACGGATTGGGTTTGACTCGGTCGGAGCCTTTTCCACTTGGCGACCGTTCTCTCCCCTAAACACTCGGCCGCAACACTCGGTCGCCATGACGTTTGCGAGCGATATTAACAAAGTAGAAATGCATGAAGAAAACTGCATCAAACTGGCAACTCTCAATGTGCGCTCAGTTACTGTAAGTACAGCCTTGTCTTGAGTTCCTATGGGGACTGTTAACACCACCCAAACGGCCCAATTATGCTCTGAGGCCATGATGAGGCTTTTCCTGCGTCCACATTCACTCTCCTGTCGTCCTGCAGATGTCAACGAGTGCAGCAAGAAAAATGGAGGGTGTGACCACGAGTGCAACAATACTATGGGCAGTTACCGCTGCTCCTGTCACCAAGGCTACATGCTGGTAGGGCGTCACATGTGTGACGGTAAGTACACCATCTAACAGCTGGAATCTTGCCAATACCACTGTTTTTAAATCCATGTCTAATTATAAAAAAATGTTTCTCCAGTAATTTTATATATAAATATTTGTAATTGATTTGTATGGATTTTGAATGTGAGTGCTCTGTTGGTCATGGTCCCTTTTAGTAAGCCAATAGCAGTGTTATTTAGTCATACAACATTAATATAATTGTGTAGAATGTATGGTTTAGCTAATAAATGTTGCCAGGTCAAACTTGACAAACTCATGTGCAAGCAATCGTTCTTTAAACACAGAATTAATTATAGAGACGTCTTCAGTGTAAATATTTGTCCAAGTGTAAATGGGTCAGTGAGGAATGGAACGAGCATTTTGATCTAAGCAGGACCAGAATTTATAAATCCTCAATCTGGTGGCTGATTTTGATTTCCCATGATGTCCTTTTCTGACACTAATGAAGTCTATAAATAACCTCCTCCGATTATGTCATTCCAGCTGAGAAACTTACTTTATTGTCTTCCTCGTTCTACCAGACTTTGACCTGTCATGCTCACTGCATTTTATTTATCTTTCAGATGTGGACGAGTGTGAGAACCCAGGTGTGTGTGGAACCGCACGGTGCGAGAATAAAGAGGGCGGCTTCGACTGCTCCTGTGACATCGGCTTCGTCTACGACAACGAGACCAAGAGCTGCGTCGGTGAGTGTGTCCTCGTAGTTTCATGCGAACAAACCGAGGAGCAGGACTCATTTCAGCTGTGTTGTGGGGTCAGGAAAGGAATGCAAAGACATTTGGTGGAACTCTGTATAAGTAGGTAACAGGTCACCATCTCCGTGCCTTTGAGAGAACGCAAAATGCACACGGAAATAGACCCTGAGTGGCCCTGGGATTCACCTCTGCCTGGTGTATTTTTCATTTCAAATGGGACAGAAGTGGCTATTAAAGTGCAACAAATTAGGTCAAAACAAAATCCAATGAAGATTCCAAGAATCGTATGTTTACAGGTTAAAGACGTGTTTTTCTCTGCAAATATTTATCTTTAACTCCAAAAGCTGCTTTGCGCAAGCAATTATTAGAAAATGCAATCATAGATGGAATTATAACAGCCCACAATGTACAAATATTCAATTCTATATTTAAAAAATATATTTTTTAAATGCTAAACATGCTCTTTTAGATTTGTGCAATGAAAGAATGTCCAAGGCCAAAAACATGCTTTCTTGGTATTCAATAGGATAACATAATAAGATAAATAACCCCATCATCAGGCCTTTTGGTAGAAACATTGAGTAAGAAATCAAAAACTTAACCCAAGGTCATTAATCTCTCTCGTGCCCTGTTTTACTTTGCTGTGGAATCCAGACTTTTCATAACCTCAGTGTTCCCCCCTCTGAGAATGCACGTTTATTATAGCCAACCTTCTCATGGCCATGTAAGGTTGTATGAGGAGCGGGGAGAAACCACCCAGTCCACGCCAAAGACCACTCCACTCAAGTGCTGTTTACATTCTCTGATATGTTAGATAGGCGAGACATCAGATATCTTCTTAAATGCGTGTGGAACTAATGTGGTTTTAAATCCTTTTTTGATTCCTCCCCAAAATTTCTGAACCTTATTGTCTGTAACCTTTTAGACGTCAGTCCTGACTTCTGCCTCTCCTTTCTCTTTTACGCCTCAACTTGCTCTATTACTCTCCAGATGTGGATGAGTGTGGTGCAGATGTGTGTGCAGACCAGTGCCTGAACACTGTGGGGAGTTTCCGTTGCTTCTGTGATGGTCGTCAGGGAATGAAGTTGGGCCGGGACCTAAGGAGCTGTAAGGTGAAATACATTAGCTGTGGCAAATATTACTCAGCATATTTCATGCTACAGCCCTGATAAATGTGACAATAAGTCCAACTAGTCAAGATGAGTCCAGTGTGGTAATGAAATGGTTCCCAAGAAGCAGCAGCAGCATGCGTTACCTGTAGTTTAATGTTTTCACAGAATATAACTCCGTGTATGTCGCCGTCTCTGAGGAGGAACTCTCGTTCGCTCTACCTCGGCCGCATGTTCAGCGGCGTGCCGGTGGTGAGGCTGCGTTTCCGCCGGAGGGTTCAAACTGGGTGAGAAAATAACGTCGCCCAACAAAAACATCACATTGTTTCTGCATTTTTAGCCTACGTATTAGCCGCTTATTTAAATGAATGCTCTGTTCCTGCTACCCACCTCCCAGCTTTTCTGCAGAGTTTGACTTCCGCAGCTTCGACCCCGAGGGGGTGATTTTCTTCGCCGGGGGTCACCTAAATAGCTCCTGGATCGTTCTGGCAATGCACCATGGGAAGCTGGAACTCCAGCTTAAATACGGCACCGTTAGTCGGGTGACCAGCAGCGGGCCTGTGGTTAATGACGGACAGTGGAGAAAGGTTCGAGGTGTCTGTCGTGAACAGCAATACACGACATAAGCTCATTGAAGGCTTCTTTTAAATGGCTTGTCTTCTTCTCAGATCTCTGTGGAGGAGCAGGGGCGGAGTCTCGTGATAAAGATCGACAGGGAGGCGGTCATGAAGATCGCAGTCAACGGGGATCTGTTTACGCTCAAGAAAGGCATGCACGAACTCAACCTCACCGTGGGAGGAGTCCCTTTCAGAGAGGACGGCCTCGTCAATCAGGTGTTTTATCTGTATGCGCTGATGTACTATCCTGGACAGATACCCAAAGGAGAGAAATTCTTAACTGCTGCGATCATCACATAGGTGAACCCTCGTCTGGATGGCTGTATGAAGGAGTGGAAGTGGTTGACAGGCGAAGATACGTCCATACAAGAAACCATCCGGTCCAACGACAACATGCAGTGCTTCAACTCCGAGAGGCCTGGGACGTATTACCCCGGCACGGGCTTCGCTCTCTTCAACATCAGCTATGGTGCAGTGTGTTATGCGTAGTGTGGGTCGCCACACTTTGCTCCCGCTCACACCAACCGTTTGTTTGTCGCTAAGGTTCACGATTTGCTTTTCCTTCTCTCTCTCAGAACCACAGAATCTGAGCGTGCAGCTGACCCTGCGTCCAACTTCTGCGATCGGAGTGCTGTTTGCACTTGTTCATCAGGACAGAGTCCCTCTCTCCATCGCTCTGGCCGACTATCATCCCGGCACTGATGAATGGCGAGATGTGAGCACTTCAACCCTCCAACTGTTTGTGTGTGTCTGTGTTTCCAAAATGAGTTGCCATGTTGATCAACAGTGACCTTTTTGTGTGTCTTCAGTTTGTTCTGGTATCTGTTAGTGACGTCATCGTCGCCAGCTCTCCTTCCCCGCTGTGCGACGGTGAGAGTCACGAAATCCTCGTGACGATCTCAGGCAACCAAACCCTGCTGCTGGTGGATGGCCAGCCTGGACGTAGCGAAGAAACCGAAATTTCTATGGACGTCCTGTCACAGTCCAGCACCTTTATAGGAGGGCTCCCTGGTGAGAGCACGCACATGAATGTACACGTTTAGTATGTTTTTGTTTACACAGTCTCATCTTGTTATCTACTCGATCACACCCCAGATGTTTCTCTGGTGACCACACTGGTGTCGGCGCCCTACAGCGGCTGCATGGAGGTCAGTGTTAACGGACAGCCCCTGGACTTGGACCAGGCCATCCACAAACACAACGACATCCGCTCACACTCCTGCCCCCTGCTGGACTCCCACCAGTGACCAGAGCATTAGTCTGCCAACGCTGATCCATTAGCAGTTCATTGAGGCAATGGGGATTTTCTTTCCCAATATATTGATAAAAGCTTTGACGGGAGATGATTTCTATTGGAATGTAAAAAAAAAAAGAAAAAAGAAAAAAAAACTGGACCCGCTGTTGTGGTTCAGCTGGAGCCTTTGCCCAAGATCGCTCTGTCCTATTACTGTGATGACGCTGCTGTCGAGACGCGTTTGTGGGATTTTAAAAGTACTCCCAGTGTAAGGACTGTAGGGCAGTCAGTCAGCCAATGAGCAGTGTTCCTTGTGCTAGGCAGAAGATACGGGAATAAATGCTGCACAACATTGCCTCAAAAACTGCCCATGAATCGCAGTCTCTCAAGCCCACACTGCACCTTCTCTAGATCAGTGTCCAGTGGTTGCTCTTGGCTCAGCCTGCTATGCCTAGCATCCTGTGCCGATCTGACTGGGACCTTGTAGGCTGTGACTCTGCTGATAGAGCGGCGGTCATGTTGCTTACACCGAGCCCACCTAAGGCCTGTGTCACAAAGCTTAAAATAATCAAGTGCTCATCTGATTAAATGGGGACCAGAAATAACGTAATTCATCAGCTACCCTACCCAGAGAAAATGTGTGACTAGCTGTTCAGATCTTCATGAATGTTTTGGCGCATTATGAATTTAGGGGTTGGTGGGCGCTAAATTAATCTTTTGAATCCCCTCCATTGCTGCAGCAGGGGTGGGGTGGTATTAGGCACAACTCCTGTAGAAAACCTTGCACATTGTTGCAGGTAAGCATGGACTGCGTTGGAATCTGTATGACTTCTTTCTTTATGACTAAAGCAGCACTCCATGTCTACCTGCAACCTTAAAAATCAACGGTGTGCCTAGAAAGAACAACCAAACCCACAACAGCTTCCCTCCTGGGAGAATCATTTCACCAAGGTGCAGTACTGTAACACCCACACACACATGGAGCTAACACTACTCCTGTAAAAAAAATTGTACTCGGTGCAGTTAAGACACTACGCATTAACCCCTGTACATTGTGAAGTATTCATATTAGCCTGACTCCCACCCATAGTCTCAATGATCTGCAAACACTAACTTCATCACAAAGGTCCCCTCTTTCACTCAGAATTAGCCAAACACATATAAAACCTGCCATGAACCGATGGAAGGCTGATAGATTAGTTTCAGAAGCAGCGGAAGGGGCCCTCGCCATGAAGGAGAGAGAGTGAGCACTTCGTCAAAAGCACCACACAAGCTACTGAGAGAAAAGAAGAGTGCGCTGTAATATAGTGAGTATGTAAATAATGTGACTGTACAATGCTTTGTAGAAGACCGAAAACAGAAACACTACCTTTTGGCTCACTGAGGTTTCTTGCACTTTTAAGTTGTAACAAAACCGTAATCTGAGTCTCTGAACTTCATCTGCTTCCTGCCAATGTTTGAGCTAAAAGTTTACTATTTTCTTCATGTAGGAGATGGGTGACCCCCAGGGATCAAAGTATCATACATCTACGAGGGGCTCGGTTTTTAATTTGATTTTATAGGTGCTGAGCAAATAAAAATCCAATAAAAACAAAGAATTACAAGAGCATTGACTGAGAATGCCAAGAGGGCTCCAGTTTTATTTTACTTCCCTCTAATGTATATCGTTTTCTAGTTTGCTGATGAATGAATGCCAGAATATAGAGCTTGACGAGTTATTATTATTATTTTTTTTATCAGTTGTAAATCTAACTTTGACTTTTTTCATTTTACACTTTTAACTGCCAGTATGTGTACTATGCTGAGAGGGACCTGCCTTTGAGTTGTAACTTCCTTCAACAGTGATCGTCCTATTTAAAAATAAAATCAGTTGTATGAACATTATGAGTAAAGTTGTATTTTCCAAAAAACTAATCTGTATTCCGTGTGATTACTTCAACATTACTTGAATGTCTTGATCAGTGTGTGGCGCGTTGTTATAAACCCGAGGTTTACCTGAATATCTTTTTCCAACACAGCTTTTGGATTGAGTTCAAATATATATATATTTTTAAGGCAAAACACTATGAAAACTGGTTCTGGAGTAAGCTTTGCTGGAACGTTATATTGTGGAAAGAAAAATAAACTTTTTAGGAAATAAAAGTACTGCTACATGGGGGGGTTGATATCAACCTTCTCATTTAACTCCTTGCAATCAAACTCTTCAATTATACGAGAGACTGATAAAGCCCTTACTCAATCTTTATTTTGTGTGCATTGTGTGTATTTCTTAAATGTGACTAATACATTTTGTTTTTTTAAAACAGCTACAGCGTCTAATCCCACAGCAGTTAACATGCATCTTCAATAATACAGTGTGTTGACTTAAAGTTCACATTAGATGATCCACACTTACATAATGAAATAACAGCAATATCATTGTTGTTTACTCTACATTTCACATTTCAAGAAAGCCCTTTTTAGTACTTACACATTAGTTAATATATAGACAGACAATGATGACTAACTTCAGTCTAGACAAATTAGAATAGGAACAACTATCAGGTCACAGTCAAGTATACCACTATACACCTATTCACGAGTCACATGGAAGCTTCTTATGGTTAGCTTTTTTGGAAATACACCTTTGCTTTCTTGCTGAGAAACATGGCATCTTACCAAAAAGTACAGAATTAAACTTCATTTTCTGTGCAGATTAAACTATGGAAATATCTCAAGATAATTATTGAGATTTACGGGCTCTGGCGGGCCAAGGTTTTATTCTTAGCAGTTTCCCCCTCGTTTTCAGTCTTATTGCTACGCTGCTAGCTGTGACTGAAGAAAAGGGGAATCAGTCTCCTCGTTTAACTCAAGAGACGCAAGAAACACCAAAAGGCAAAAAAGCATGTTTCCTTTAAAGGAATTCACATGAAATACCTTACTCGTGTCTATATAATCACACTACATAGCTATAGATCTGTGTCTCTCCTCAGGGCCACCACGTGAAATGTAGCATATATATATATATACACACCACTGTGTAGTAGAGAAGCTCACTGTTTGTTTTCCATCTACAAGGTCACCTATGAAATGCATCGTGCTGCATTCAGTCCGACCAGATGGAGATGGAATTTATCCATCTTGCCCCAGATGTTAGTCTCGTGGCTCAGCAGGCGTACGGTGGCGGCTTCTCAAAGGGGCTGTAGGCGGATCCGTAGAGGACGGGGGCGTTGGGTGTCAGCATGTAGCCGCCTGGCTCCTGGGTGGCCCCCTGAGGCTGGGGCTGAGTCTGAGGGGGCTGCTGGCTCTGGTTCTCCTCGGAGAGGCAGCAGTTAGAGGCAGAGCCTCCCTCGGGGATCATCTGGGGAGTAGCAGGTGGCTGATAGTTGCTGTTGTGCTGTGGGAGAGGTGAACAGACAGGGAGTGGTAGCTTGCACTGGTATGTGGAAGTACGGCCAAAGATACCTAAGTTCATTCCTGACATTTTCATGTGAGGCCTGGTTTGTATCCTCCTTATGATCTACGCTCTGACTGCTGACACACATAATGGCATTGCTGACATTCTAGCATGTGCGTTTGCTTAATTATGTGTGTGTTGGCCTGATCGTTGCATAAGTGCACAATGAGTAGATGTTGGCGAATGAAAAGTTACAGGGTGATGAAATCAATAACAAGTCATCCAGAGGGAACGTTTCACAGTGCGACAAAGAAAGTCAGGATAACCAAACTGTTGGATTCATCCCCTGGGCACCACGAATGTCAAAATGTCATAGTAATCAATCAAATAGTTGGATAGATGGACGGACGAATGATCTTAATGAGTGAACAGGGTTTGCCCTACGTCCACGTGTTTAGGGGCAGATATCCCCATTAGGAAGGTGATGTGGCAGCAATGAAAGATGAATCGTTTTGTTGTTCTTATTCAGCCAAAACATGAGTGATAATGTGCTGCTCATGTGGTTTCCAAACTAATACACTGGAGTAGGAGATCGGCCTGTTCCACAGAATTAAGTCAGCCAAATTAAATCCAGCCATCACTGATTGGTTTATTCACACGGTGGCTTTCCCTCCCGGGTGAACATGTGTCTTCTGTGGGTGATTCTCTCTGTGTTGTACCTGCATGTTTGTTGGATAGTTGGGGTAGGAGGGCAGGCTTTGTCCTGAGGGGCAGAAGCCAGCGTAGCTGACCATGTGCTGCGTCGGGTTGTACAGGATGTGGGGGGCCGGAGTCGGGCTGGCGGCCACCTGCGGAGTCGGCTTCTGCTGCAGGAAACAATAAAATCGTGGTTACACAGGAAAGATACTTTTCATTGTGTAAGAGGTAAATGATGTATGATCAGTACGGAAAATGAATAAGATCAAAGATGTGAGTTTCTTTAACTCATAAGATGAATTTTTAGTTCTTTCATAGATGTTGAAAAAGTGAAACCAAACACGATAATACACTTTATATTTCAACAAAGCTTTCTTAAAGTTAAAATAAATAAATAAGGGAACATAGTATTCAACACAGTGCAGCAGTTTGTGACGAGTTGTGGAAAGCAAATCGATCAGATTCCACCTTCAGTGACACGTGTAACCTTGAACAGCTTTGAAGCCAGCTGCAGTGAGCGAGTTGCCTTTTCAAATAAACACGTGGAGCTCAGGAATTACACACAACAGATGTTTTACGATGCGGCCTGCAGGCATCATGGGAAGGTAAGTATAGTTTTAAGGCACAAGTGTATTGAAAAATCCCTCGTCACAGTCTTTGTGAGCCATGCACTACATCAAATATAAATATTCCTCTCAGCAATCCCACTGCTTTCACGTCTTCTTAATCATTTTCTTTTGCCGAGTACAAGTACAGATGCAGCCCAACTGCCTCTTTGCTCGACCGCCGCTCACCATGTCCTTGTACGCTCCGAGGATCGCGGCGGTTATGATGCCCAGGAACAAGCCCAACACGTTGAGCACCACCGAGGCCCACAGCAGACGGTGCAGGTGGATCACATCCCAGCAGCTGCTGACCCCGGTGAAGGCGTAGTACTGTGTGTGGAACTCTGTGCTGTAAGGTGAAGAGAGCAGGAGGCAGAGCTAAGCGTAACGTGGCAAAGACAACTTGGGCTTTGCATTTCACTCGGGGCCCTACGTCCCAGAGCGTGTGCACCAGAGACCTTCTTCACAGCGGGACTGGGGATATGCCTCCTCTGCTCCATTATCGTATCAGAACTGTCTGCTGCCAGGTAATGCTTAATAAAGGGAAGCTCTCTTTTTTTTTGGATAATACTTCAAGAAAACTACAGTCAAACAAAATGCCGTGCCATAACGCTTACGGCAATCATTTTCCAAAACACTTGAAGGAGGGAAGGAAGAGGAACAATCCCTCTCACTGTCCATGACTTCATTGGCCCACCAGGCAGCCATTCATCAGCCTAATAACCAAAGAGGAACTTTTTGGGGAAACTCTTCCTCTTTGGTGTGTGTTCATGGAAAACTCTCAACATCCTGCTTTTACATGTTGGCCGTGGAATAGGAACTTCTTAAATGAATGCAAGAAATTGCCAAAATCACGAGGGGGATTTTTTCCAGCAGTGGAGCTGTAGATGTAACTCAAATAGAAATCTAGAATGCTGTTTTCACATCGCTCTTTACTGTAGTATCTATATTTTATCACATTGTTATTGACAATAATACATTCACCCAAACATATTCACCCACACTCCAGCAAGATTGAAGTAACCGAGATAGCTACTTTAGTGTAATTAAATGAATTGTTGTTGTCTGGGTGTAAAATGTTGAAATAAAAAGTGTGGAAATACTTTGCCTTAATGTAAAGCACATGCAAAATGGAAGGTAATGGGATGTAAACATACACCCAGCTGTATGGTCTGTGCTTGTCCCAAGTAAGTTGCAGCTGCACGGATAAATGTTAAACAAATGCCAAAAAGGGGGGGGGGGGTCTTCTCACCTCGCACAGTTGTACAGGTAGCAGCAGTAGCAGGTGTTGCTCCTCAGCTTCAGCTTGCAGGCTTTGTCAAACGAACGGCACGTCACCTGCAGCGTGAGAGCTCTGATGAGTTAAAGTGGCTCTCGGAGCTTTTATTCATTTGGGATAAAAGTTTATCAACCCCATGTAATATAATATCCAGAAGTTATATTCTCTTATAGTTTGATGCAAAGTGATGCAGATGCAGTTGTTGCTTTACATGCAGTAGCACCATTAGACCACAAGGTGACGCTGCTCACTTTGTGAATTTGTTGTTATTTAAGGCTTCAATGACAATGAACATATAATCCTAAAAATTAACCTGAAATCCACTTAAAGCATCCTTAACAACACTTAAAAGACAGTAACTGAGACATCAAATTGTACATCTATGATATAATATTTTTGAGTATGAATCACCTCAGTATAGTAGTTGTCGTAGGCGTAGCCCGCTCCACTGGCGTAATAGTCACACATGTCCTCCTGCAAGGGCCTTATGTCCTGTTTGTTACAAAGACAGACCCATTTGTTAAAAACAAAAGCCACACACAACCTAGCATGGGATAAATCAATCCACTTGTCGTACACTACAGCTGAGAGTCAAATGTTTTTTCCTGTTCTTTTCTGGAGTAAATCTGTGTGATTAAATGATGCACTTTTTATATGAACCCTGGTTTGTGTTATTCTCTCGATCCTGCTTCTGCATCTCTGCAGCAGTGAAGGTTTACAGCGCGTGCCGGCTCAAACCCGTCCACTGCACTGACCTCCCAATCCTACAGCATCACATTTCAGCAGGCTCGATATATTGTGAAAGGTAATATAATCATTTTCATTGTCCAAAGCTTCAAGGAGCAATAAATATAAATTTTACCATCCAGTGAGCACAAAATAAATAAATATGCAGAGGGTTTGATAGCATTGTTGATCAATATCAGTGACTCAGTGCCAGCTTTTTAATCTCTTTCTGGTTCATACACATTAAGACTCATTAAAATGCATTACGCTGATGTGACAACCTGAGGTGTGCGTGTCCCCACATCCGAACACAGAGAGCATCTCGGATACTCAGTAAGGAAGCAACAATCCCCTTATTTGACCACTATGAATTTTGAATTTTATCTCCAAATTCAGGTATTTGTAAAAATGTCATTTCTCGTGTAGTAATTTATTATGGGGGTTGTTTCTAGAGAATTTGTCGTTGTCCTCTGAGTGATGCTACAGGGGGACAAATGATGTTAAACTGAACAAATGTTTAATGAGGCCTCTGCTTGTCTAAACAAAGAACCAAATACAAACACAGTGTATTATGAATATGTTTGTATTGGGACAGAGAATGAAAGGGACAATGTATTTGGGAATTACTTAATTTGCTATTATAAAATATTATATGTGCACACATCTGCCCATTGCAAGAATGTTTTCTGGATATCAATTCTCTGTTAAAACATAATGTAATGTTGGATATTTCCCAGCTCATCGGCTCTCTGCAGGTGGGGCACTGGGATTAGTTTGTCTGGACGACAGCTAGCAACAGTTCTATCTGGTTTCCTCTGAAAAGTTCCTGATCTCACTAATGCAACAAGGGCAGCCTTATTGTGCCTCTTTGGGGGCCAAGTTTCTGTCGACCTAAGCGTGTGTGATTCAATTTGGTGTGTAAATGCATTTCTGAGGACAAAAAAAAATGCTCTTTTCCATGCAGGCATCTAAAATACATTTTATACTTACGATGAACTCTGAAGCAATGATCCCGTCCACAATGGCACAGAAGAAAGACGCAATCACTCCCATGCTGATGAATATGATCGATGCCACCAGCTTGAAGAGATCAAGATGGTAAGTTCATTTTCATTTAATAACTTATTTCTCAATGAATATGTCAACATTTCTATATAAGAGAACC